>NC_043966.1:8629472-8914472 GCF_902148855.1 Sphaeramia orbicularis
GGCGTTTTCAGACAGGTAGGAGGGCTAAATATGTAACTGGCAACTGTAATTACCAATCACTGATCACAGATTCCATCAGACATGACCTGCATGTGGGTCTGTTCTACTGTTTCTTAAAAGGAAAGCTCAGAAAAGAGGCTTTGCTTTTTCATAGACAGCATGAAAGAGCACCGGGTTATTTTTCTTTTTGTGTAGTTTTTGGATAGAAAGGAGAGAGCTGCAGAAGGAGGGTGTGTATTCTCAAATTATAGCGTTTTCTCTTTCTGATTCTGGCTTCAGTAGGTTTAAGAAAAATTGCACGTACCAAATACATGACTTATTTAAATGCCTTTTGTATGTCCTGCTTAGGTAAAACTAAATATAGAATTTGCACAGCTTAGAAGCAAAACAAACATGAAAAACACCCATTAGACTGCTCAACAAACAACCAGCTCACACCATATATGAGCTTTTACTTTTAACTACAGGGGTTGGACAAAATAATGGAAACACCTTAAAAAATCAACAAAATATAATTTAATATGGTGTAGGTCCGCCTTTTGCGGCAATTACAGTCTCAATTCTCCGAGGTATTGATTCATACAACTTGTGAATTGTTTCCAAAGGAATTTTAAGCCGTTCTTCAGTTAGAATACCCTCCAACTCTTTTAGAGACGATGGCGGTGGAAATCGACGTCTTACTTGAATCTCTAAAACTGACCATAAATGCTCAATAATGTTGAGGTCTGGGGACTGTGCCGGCCATACGAGATGCTCAACTTCATTAGAATGTTCCTCATGCCATTCTTTAACAATTCTAGCTGTATGGATTGGGGCATTATCATCTTGAGGTGAAGGTGTTTCCATTATTTTGTCCAACCCCTGTATATCTCATTTTTTGTCAGCTCTGACATTTTTCATTTTTGAATTTTTCAGTGAGTATTAGGTTTCACTTTTACTAGAAGCCACACAATTGCTCTACCGCCACCCCCCCCCCACACACACCAACCGAACCACGGACGCCGACCTACCTACCCCCCCCCACACACACACCGAACCACAGACGCCTAACTACCGACACCCCCAGAAACTACAAGAAGCTACCATGGCAAGAGACAAGTCCTACACCGGTACCCTGTCTGTTCACCAGTCCCGGACCGGCGGTCTCTTCACCAGGGCCAGGAGAAGAGACTGCAGCCTGGCCCCGGGAGAAGGGACCGGGAGAAGAGGCCGCGACCCCGGCTCTCAGTGGCTCTTACCGGTGGTCAGACTTAAGGCGGCCATACACTGTGCGATTATTTCGATCGTTGCACGCAGCTTCATCTCAAACTTTGCGAATCATTCGTAAGGTCGGACTCACGATTCATGTTCTCACACTGTACGAACCGATGCTCGTACGCGACCTGACTGCTCACACTGTAGGACCATACATCAGAGGACGCACGACACGTTCCAGTGTTTTATCCGGAAATACAACGTTAAAATACCAAGGAATCCGAAAGTGCATAGACAATTGTGTATTGGCATGAGTCACGAAATGGTAGTGCTAAACAACAACCAATGAGCTGCTTTGGCAATATGTGCCATTATCTGTGAGGAATCAAAAAAGAAGAAAAGACGGTGACGTGTTTGGTGCAGGAATTGGTTGTCCAGACGTGGACAGTATGGGCTGTCAGTCCTACAGCAAAGAGAACTGGAGGTAAGCTGCAAAAGCTAAATCGCACTAGGCCAACAGCCAGCTACTGTTAGCTTAGAATTAGCTAACAGTAGCTGACTATTATTGTATTCGCGCATGCACAGTGTGAGAATTTGAGGCACATGGGTTCGTGGCACTGCTTTGACAGTACGATACACTCACGAGGAGCGAGCAGGATTTCAAACAGCTCCGTTTTCCTTGCGAACACACGATTGCTGGTCGTGAGGTGGTCGTGAGGTGCTAATTGTTTCTCTTTACCCCATGTACACTGCACGAAGCACAACACACGATTAGAGGCACATCGGGCCCGATCCCAGAAAGAGTCGCACGAGTGAGAAATCGTCTCTAAACTCGCAGTGTAAGGCTGCCTTAAGGCAGAGCTGGCGTCGGTCTTCAAATTCTTCTCTGCTTTCATCCATCTCCATGTTTCAAAATCATCTCCTTGTTTTGTTTCTCACTTTGTCACGATGTATTTGGGAATAACACTGGGTTAGAAAAACATTTTTTTTGCAAGTTTTCTAGGTTTTTTCAACTGAATTAGGACCATTTTTGCACCGCTAAATCCAAAAATGACATCTGTTTTTCTCAATCAGGTCAGCTTTTTTTTGCTAATTTGAATGTGAAAAATTTGATCTTCTCACAAAATTGATTACATTTTTGTGACTTTATCAGTTGATTTTTTATATAGTTCTCACCCAAAATAGGTTTTAAGAGAAAAAAAATCCTTTTCTAACAGGATTCCTGTTAGGTACAATGGTGTATTCACCGCAGATACAGCAGAATACGTCAGGCTTATTTTTGCAAGATCTTCTAGTCGAAGCCATTTCATTCACCTGTAATATTAAAAAAAACATTAATCATAAATTGGCAAAAGTAAAATCTTCAGAACTCGTTTATTGCAAGAAATATGAAAGAATTTTGTATCATTCATTCATTCATTCATTATCCTCCGCTTTATCCGGGGCCGGGTCGCGGGGGTAACAGTCTAAGCAGGGATGCCCAGACTTCCCTCTCCCCAGAATCCTCCTCCAGCTCTTCCGGGGGGACCCCGAGGCGTTCCCAGGCCAGCAGAGAGACATAGTCTCTCCAACGTGTCCTGGGTCTTCCCCGAGGTCTCCTCCCGGTGGTACATGCCCGGAACACCTCCCCAGGGAGGCGTCCAGGAGGCATCCAAAACAGATCCCCGAGCCACCTCAGCTGGCCCCTCTCGACGCGGAGGAGCAGCGGCTCTACTCCGAGGTCCTCCCTGGTGACTGAGCTCCTCACCCTATCCCTAAGGGTGCGCCCAGCCACCCGACGGAGGAAACTCATTTCGACCGCTTGTATCCGGGATCTTGCCCTTTCGGTCATGACCCAAAGCTCATGACCATAGGTGAGGGTAGGAACGTAGATTGACCGGTAAATCGAGAACTTCGCCTCTCGGCTCAGCTCCTTCTTCACCACGACAAACCGGTACAGCAACCGCATCACTGCAGATGCTGCACCGATCCGTCTGTCAATCTCATGCTCCATCCTTCCCTCACTCGTGAACAAGACCCCAAGATACTTAAACTCCTCCACTTGGGGCAAAGACTCCCCACCTACCCGGAGAGGGCAGACCACCTTTTTCCGGTCGAGAACCATGGCCTCGGATTTGGAGGTGCTGATCCTCATCCCGCTTGCTTCACACTCGGCTGCAAACCGCCCCAGGGCACGCTGAAGGTCCAGGTTCGATGAGGCCAACAGGACAACGTCATCTGCAAAAAGCAGAGACGGAATCCTGTAGTCCCCAAACCGGACCCCCTCCAGCCCCTGGCTGTTCCTAGAAATTCTGTCCATAAAAATTATGAACAGAACCGGTGACAAAGGGCAGCCCTGCCGGAGTCCCACTTACACCTGGAACAGGTCTGACTCACTGCCGGCGATGCGAACCAGGCTCCTGCTTTGGTCATACAAGGACCAGACTGCCCTTAACAGAGGGCCCCGGACCCCACACTCCAGAAGCACCCCCCACAGAATATCACGAGGGACACGGTCGAATGCCGTCTCCAGATCCACAAAACACATGTGGACTGGTTGGGCAAACTCCCATGAACCCTCGAGCACCTGATGGAGGATGGAAAATGCCCATAAATGTAAGCAAAAATGTTAAAAAGCCAATATGGAGCATAGTTCAGAAAGTTGACCTGATTGAGCAAAATTAATGTGATTTTTGGATTCAGCACACCAAAATTATCCTAAATCAGCTCAAAAAACTTAAACAATAAATTTGTTGTTGACCAGTGTAATAAGAGGCCTTTTACATTTATTAACGTCAGACATTTTTGATCAGAAATGTTCCAGCTGCAGCCCACTGGGAACTGGCAACCTGGAGCTGAAAGGCTTCTGACTCTGTGATTGGATGACAGGTGATGGGCGGAGCCTCAGACCAAAACACACAATGTCAACGTAAACATCATTTCGGGGCTGACATTGAGCTTTTCAAATGCAAATATTCCGGCTGGACTTCTACTGTCAGTGAGATCAGTATTTGAAATGAACAGGATTCCTTAAAGTCTGGTGACAGTCAAGGCCATTTTATAATTACTTAGAACATAATTCCTACATACTGTACCTTTAATTGTACTTTTAAATGTGAATATTTCCATTTTCTGCAGCTGTATATTTCAACTCCACTGCTCATCAGAGGCTAATGTTCTACTTTTTTACTCCACGACATTTGCCTGACAGATTCAGTTACTTCTCAGATGACAGTTTTTCATCCTTTTCCTGTCCAGTTGAAAAGCGCATAACTCCAAGTGCTGATTGTAAATGTTTCTGATAAACTGAAGGATGAAACGCTCCTTCATGGCTTCAGAAAATCCTCCTCTTTCTTAAGCTAAATACACTCTTTAAAAACCCTCCTGGATTAGCAGGAAAATGCATTGTTACAAAGCTGAAAACTCTCCTTTTTTTTTTTTGCTGAGCTCATGGAAAGTTAACTTTTGAGAGATAAGTACTTTTCAAAGTTGTATGGTATGGAAATAAAATCATGAGAATTCTTTGTCGGAACCATAACAAAACTATAAATCATTTTGTGAAAGAAAATGCACATATTCAGATCAAGAATTCCTGCCAAACAGTCAAAGAGAATCTAAAATTTGCTCCAAGGTGACATTTATCAAGAGTTTTCTGATTACATCATATGAATGCAGCTGTAAAATGAATCCAAAAACATCTTATATAAAATTAAAACACTGATGGGAGTAGTGGAGTAGGTAATTTTACTTAATTAAATGCACAGTTTTTAGTATAATATTTAAATATGATTAGTTAATAGACATTTTGAAGGTAGAATTTTTACTTAGGGTGGAACATTTTCAAAGTGCAATATTAACTAATGCCCGTCCACACTGATATGGATATTTTTTCTCGACATTTGGGCCTCTTGTCCACATGTAAACAGCATTTTAGGCTGCTGATAAACAATTATGGCATACTCCGAGAAATGTTTGTCGGAAGTCTTAACTTTATACAGGGTGAGTCAGAAAAAACGCTCTTTCCATTTAAAGAAATTGTACTGCTAAAACGGAAACACTGATTTTTCTTTTGACCATACAGTCATATTGATGTGGTTATTGAGCATGTCTGGTGATGTAGTCATAGATTTATTGCATTGCATAAGAGAGAGAAGGTCCATTGTTTATTGGGCACTGAAATACCTGCCAACACAATGTATGCCACAGTGAACAAACTTGAAATTGACAACAATTACAGGAGTCGGGGCTTTGCTTTCACACTCAGGACATAGGCCTACATGACAGTGCCCAGGGAGTTTTCATCATGGCAAGACCACAGCGATTGCAGGTATTATTTCCTCATCGAGTTGTCTGTTTGGGTCAGGAGAGAGAGTGGCCACCTAGATCCCCGGACTTGACCCCCCTTGTTTTTTTCTTGTGGGGGTATCTTAAAAACCGTGTGTATCAGACTGTTCCACAAACTCTTCAGGAACTCCGAAATCGCATCACGGCTGAAATCCAAGCCCTACGACGAACACAACAAAGTGTTAGAGATGCGACAACGAGCACAGATTTGCATCAATCTGAATGGTAGCCAGGTTGAAGGTCGTGCCGGACGACTTCGTTGAGACAAAACATTTTGATGGCGAGTAAACATGCTGTAATGGTTGACAATTTCAATTTCATTCACGGTGGCATAAACTGTGTTGGCAGATATTTCGGTGCACAATAAACAGTGGACATTCCCTCTGTTATGCTATGCCATAAATCAATGATTCAATCACCAGACATGCTCTATAACCACATCAATATGACTGTATAATCAAAAGAAAAATAAGCATTTCCATTTCAGTGGTACAATTTCTTTAAATGAAAAGAGCGTTTTTTCTGACTCACCCTGTATGTGCAAATGTTGTGATGTAACTAGTTATAAAACGTAACAAATTAAACAGGAATTAAAACAGGATGTAGAAATCCACTCGATTTTTGCCGGAATTAATATAAAGATAGCTTTGCAGCACCTGGAGGGTTCAAATTCAAACTTTTTGAACTAGTAGGGTCCAAATACACAAATACGTGAACCACAGACTAATAAAAGTGGGTTTAGCATATTTAGGAGATATTTCATGTGAAAACTGGACTCTGAAGAATAAAAAACTGTTGTCAGTGCTTTTGGCAGCAAGTAAAAAGACTATCTTTAGAAAATGGTTAAAGCCTGAAGCACCCACAACAGAAGAATGGATCGACATTGTACAGGACATTTACATTCTGGAGAAGTTGACGTGTTGTTTTAAGGGTCAAAAGGAATCTTTTTTTCACAATTTGGTCAAAATGGACAAACTGTTAAATTTGTAATGGATGTGAAATGAATCTCTTTTCAAAAAATTCAATCTTCTCTCAGTTTTTGATGTGAACGTTTACCAGACCTGTGTCTTCATGTACAAATATGTTCACTGAACTCATATTCTTCCTAAAGTTTTTCACAATTTCTTTATGTTGTCTTCTGTTATTCACAACTTTCCGACACGATTTTCAAGCAAATTTTCTCTTCCGTACTGCCGAACTTCAGTCAGTCAGTGTTCTCTGAAATATGGTGGACCAAATGTGTGGAATAATCTAAGACCTGAACTTCCATCAACATCTGCTTTATCATTGTTTAAAAAGCATCTGAAAAGGACTTTAATTCATGAAAAAATGTAAGGCTGTGTATCACTTGATTTGTATTTGATGATTTGTAATGTGGATTACATTTTTATTGTTTTTACTGTCGTTTATTATTTCAGTTATATTGTATTTTTTAATTATTTTTTTTGTGTGTATTGTTCTTTTCGGGGGAGGTATTCATATAAGCCTTCTTTTTGGCTTCTAACCTCTCCTGCACAATTTTGTTACTTGTTTGAATGTTGTTTTTTCTATTGCTGTTTTACTTTGTGCAAATAAATTAAATTAAAATTAAATTAAATTAAATTAAAATGGAATGAAATTAAATGAAATTAAATATATCGGTGATGTGAATACTTTTATATGTGAAACATTTGTTTAGACTGATGTAAACATGCACACTTAAACTGTCTTGTCTTACAGATAAAGTAGTTGAGTAAGCCCCCTCCTCCAGCCCACTTTTCTTTTTTTTTTTTGTATGTTCTTTACATGACAAAAAATCTTGGATAAGCATTTTTTCATTTGACGTGTAGAAAGTGAACTGTGCCTGTAACAGAAGATTTGTAACATGCTTTTCCAAATAAACAAAGAATTAAAAAAATAAATTAATTTAAAAAAGTGGGTTTATCAAAATATGACCCCTTTGATCCTATAACGCCAAACGTATCATATTTGATACATGAGTTTTGAAGCCCTCTACATGATCAGCGTGATATTTTTTTTCTTGAAAAACCTGATGTATGCAATTAGATACATGCAATAAACAGATAATCCACCAGGGGGAGGAATTCATTCACCAGAGGCCTTTGCAGTGACACTACAAGACTGTCATTAATGAGGAAGGAGGAAGAACTGTGACAATTTAGAAAAGGAATTACCAATTTATTAGACATGCTTGTGTTATATTATGTTTTTGTTTTGTTCAAAAATAATATTTGAGGATTGAGACCTGATGTATCCAATATGATACAAAATTGAAACTCGTACATGGAAAATGATATTCAAAAAAAAAAATTTTTTGTGGTTGTTCAGAAGGACCAATAAAGGCTCCAGTTTCAAAGAACTGGAATTTTCTGTCAAAGATTTAATGGTTCAGGCTAGGGCTGTGCATTCATTCATTCATTTTCTGAATTCGCTTTATCCTCACTAGGGTCACGGGGGTCGCTTGGAGCCTATCCAAGCTACATAGGGGCGAAGGCGGGGTACACCCTGGACAAGTCGCCAGTTCATCACAGGGCTGAACATATAGAGACAAACAATCACTCTCACATTCACACCTATGGGCAATTTAGATTAACCAGTTAACCTATCAGTGCATGTCTTTGGATGGTCGGAGGAAGCCGGAGTACCCGGAGAGAACCCACGCAGACACGGGGAGAACATGCAAACTCCACACAGAAATGTCCCACCCCCCATCGACTGGTGTTGGAATCAAACCCAGGACCTTCTTGCTGTGAGGCACGAGTGCTAACCACTGCACCACCATGTCACCCTTATGGCTGTGCAATTAATCGAAATTCAATTACGATCTCGATTATTACACTCAACTATTACGAAAATTATGTAATCGAGAAAAAGGATTATTAATTTTGAGTTGTTTTAATTCACGCACACGCAAGCTACCATGAGCTGCTCGGCCCCACCCCCCTAAGCTACAGCTGCCAGCTAGCCGGCAGGTCTACCCCACAAAGAAAGTTGTACCTAGCGGTTTTGAAAAATGGCAGGACAATCACAGCAGAAGCGCTTGGTAAACAAAAAAGGCAAGTCAGCTTCAACTGTATGGAATCACTTTGGGTTTGATGAAGAAGACGAAGAGCAAAAACACATCACGTGCTAAAAGTGTTTCGTAGTCGTGTCTGCACCGACCGCTAACACAACAAACCTTTTTAACCATCTAAAGTTGAACCACCGCCACCTTTATGATAATCTGATGAAAAACCAAAACACAAAAAAAACAACTCCGGCTACAACTTCGTCCGCAATGCAATCTTCAATCTCCGAATCTCTTTACGCTGCAACTCTCTACTCATCAACATCGGAGAGAAAAGATAACAGACTCCATTGGCCATTACCTGGTTAAAAGTATGTTCTCCATGAACACCAGTGACAACTGGGGCTTCAGACAAATGGTAAAAACGCTGGATAAATGCGAGGTTTTGCCTTCAAGACATCATTTTACATGAGCTGCTACTACATTTAACATACCTGAATTTATAATTTGCACTTTACGTGAGGTTTTTTGTTTTTTATTGCTCCAGTTCTATGACAAGTCTGTAGCAGTTTAATTCCAGTGCACTATTTGTTTACAAAAGGAAACAGACTTGAATTTACAGTATCCCTATTTGCATTCAAAGATTTTTTTTGTTTCATACAAAAGTGAACATACTTTGTTTTAGTGTTTAAAAGCTTTATTTATGTTTAAAGAGTATATTTTACTTTGTTTTGCAAGGAAAAAAAAAAAAAAAAACAACTTTAAGGTTAACAAATAATCGTTTTTAATAATCGGGATTTCAATTATTGCTAAAATAATCATGATTATTGTTTTTTTTTTTTTCTATAATCGAGCAGCCCTAGTTCAGGCTTTACAGGCTTAATGCTTCTTCACATTGTGTAACTGAAATACAATTCCTGTAAAGCAAAAACAAAACTTACATCTTTCATTTAGAATACAGTAAATGTCAGGGAGGAAGCTGAACAGGTGTAATGCAGTTAGGAAAGAAAAATATAAAATTACATGTGACATACTATAAGTGCTATCATAAATAAAGAATAACAACAATATCATATGATTGTTTCTGCATTTTATTTCCGCCTCTGACATAAATATTGTTTTTACTGTGTAGAATATAGGATTATTCAACATGCTGTACAATCTCTTAATTTAATAAATAAATAAAGTGAAATCCATCCACATAGAAACGTACTGAGCCCTTCCTTTGTACAGATATCCCTCCTAAACCTGATGACCTCTTGTGTAGTGTAAGGAGGCTGACGGTATAATACTGTGTGTTCATTTCATATTACTCTAAAAATATTAATATTGTATGTTTTCCAATGCGCTGTGCTGCTGAATTTATTTCCATCTTTCCCTTCCTGTTCTCACACATGGCTTGAGGGTAAGTAAGTCCTTATTTTAAAGTGACCCACTATAAGAGGGGTGGGGGGCGGGGGGGTACAGGATAATCATCTGGTTACTACAGACCACTCACTATACCATAGCACTTAAAGAGTGAGTTATTAAAATTTTTCCGATCACCTCCTGTCAATACTGTGTCACCTATGCTGTAGTAATTACAGGGAACATGCTGGCAAACTAGCATTTTTCAACCAGAAAGCAGTCATTATCTTCTATTACGCACAAAGGCTACTCAGCGAGCTTAGCCAGAAAAAACGGGCAGAACGGTCCCATCTTCGAGGAATAAAATTAAAACAAAAAAAAAAAAAAAAAAGAGGTTCTTGCATGTGCTGTTTCACCAAATGGATGTTATTGTCCTATTGTCGATAAGAGAGTCTGCTAGACAGAATGTGAATATATCTTTAGTGATATTTTGAGCATGGAAGAGTGCCTTTCAAAGGGGATTGCAGTTACTAGGCAACAAGCAGCAGAGCCAATTGAGAACTAAAGTGAGAAAAAGTTTCCCCCTCTCTCTCTCTCTCTCTCTCTTTCTCTTAATCATGCAGTCTGTGTCTCTGCTGTACACATGTGTAAGTCAGTGCTTTGCCCAGAACTAAAATCCCAGATGAATGGGGTTTGACCACAGATAGGGGACTTAACCCATTTCTTATGCTCACGTGTAGGATTTATGTCCAATTGAAACTGAAAGGGGGAAAAGCTTAGATAGCGGAGGGTACACGGGTGTTGGCGAAAATCCCTGTTGGTATGCTTGTGATGATACCCCGTTTGGCTTTCTCCATCCCCTTTTAAGAGGCGTTAAAGGCTGAAAAAGCCAAAAAAGCACATATGATGTACAGGCAACAACCTTCCCCTATAAAAGAAAACTAGCAGAGCAAATAAAAACCGCAACGTTAAAAAAAAAAAAAAAAAAAAAAAAGACATCTGTGTCAGCTCATAAATCACCACAAGTTGAGACTAGACTTCCAGGAGGTCTTATTTTCCTTTCAGCTTCCGTTTCAAATCACTTTTTTCTTTTTTTTTTTTTGTCTTTGCAAGCACATTGTCAATTAGCCACGCAATATGGGCACCGTAATTGAACACAGTACTTGATGACACAGTCTCCGCTCATTCAGATCTGGACGCCGTTTTTTTTTGCCCGTCGTCTCACCTGTCGTCGGATGATACAATATGTTGGAATTTAAATTTTAATTAATGATCATCTTTGACAAAACTGCACATGTTAGGAATATATTTTTTGCCCATTTCCTCTGATTGCTTCCACTGACACGGCTGATGCTGACATCCATTAAGGACGATGCCGGGAGTAGCTCTAAACCAAATTGTTTCCTTAACTGATATAATGCACCTGATTAACTTGTTGGAAATGAAAACACTCAGTATGCGAGGTGTTAGACAATATCGCTGCCTGGTTTTCACTTAATTTCCTTCTTTTGTTATGTTTGCACATCCTCCCTGAGAAAGTCACAGCAGGTTCACACACAGACGACAGGTATTGACTGGTGAAAGAATAAACACTGACTGACTGCTGTGAAGGGGATAATAACTCCTGCAGGATTTTGTAAGCGTTTTCTGCACTAGCTGCTGATGTCGAGGCTAAACCTGCATGCACCGTTTTCTTAAGCACTGACCTATTAAAACAGTGTTTTTCAACCTTGGAGTCAGGATACCCACATGGAGTCACCTGTAATTCAAATGGAGTCGCCTGAAATTTCTAGTAATTGATAAAAAAAAAAAAAATAGAAAAAATTACAGTAACACTTTACTTGAAGGTCTAGTTCAGAGGTGTCAAACATGTGGCCCGGGGGCCAAATCCGGCCCGCCAAAGGGTCCAATCTGGCCCGTGGGATGAATTTGTGAAATGCAAAAATGACACTGAAGATATTAATCAATCGTGTAAAAATCATTTTATTTCAGGTTCCATATGTGCACATATAAACCAATTAGATGTAATGTTTACGTTAACAAATAATCCTTTTACAAAAAATGTGAATAGCCTGAAGAAATATGAACAACGTGAAATGTCTTGAGAAAAGTACATGCAATTTTATCAGTATTCTGCCTGTTACTAAATGTTTTGTGTATTTGTAATTGTAATATAAGTTGTAATGCACATGTGTAAATGATAAACTGATAAACTGAGGCAGAATATTGTTAAAATTACACTTGTTTTTCTTAAGACATTTCAAATTGTTCACGTTATTCAGATTTTTAAGGAAACTTTGTAGATGGAAACATTACCATAATGTAATTTTACTGGCTGAAATTCACTGGCTAAAATTACACTTATTTTTCTTAAGAAATATCATTTTTTTCAGGTCATTCACATCTTTTTTGTTTGGATAGTTTATAAAAGTACGTATTTTCATAATTTAATGTTTTTGTTTTTGTTTTTTTTTTGCACTAAAACAAAGACAAACTTTGGAGTTGTCATTATTTCTAGGTTATTATGTTATTATTTTACTGGTCCGGCCCACTGGAGATCATATTGGGCTGAATGTGGCCCCTGAAAGAAAATGAGTTTGACACCCCTGGTCTAGTTTATAATGCATTAAGCGTACATTCATAAGACATTATAATGCATTTATAACGCATTATAAAAATCATTACAACAGTTTATGATCATGTAAAACAACTTATACCAAGATTAACCCTTTCATGCATAATGGTCACTACAGTGGACAGCTATTCTCCAGCTGTTCTCTTGTATATTCATGGGTTTGGTTGTTTTAGTTCCATATCAGCCAACACAGTGGACGCTTATGCATCATCCCATACACTGTAATTCATACCATTACTGTAACTTTGCTGTTCTTGACAAACCTGATCTGCAGTAACATGTTTCAGTGTAAATCAACTGTTATTTGTTAGGGAAAACAAGTTTGTTTGTTTGTTTGTTTGTTTGTTTTTTTGCACATTATGTCAATGAAAAGAGTAATAATTGGCATTAGAATATGTTAAAATATGAGATTAAAATGTGAAATGTCAGATTTTATTTCATTGTTTTAATATCAATTTCTGATATTGGGTTTTAAACACATTTCTTTACTTCAAAAATTAAATGCATGGATATTTTTGAAACTCCATGAAAAAACAACAACTTGATCACACTGTTTTTTTCATGCCTATGGAGGAATTAAAAACACTCAAAAGAAAAATCTTAACTAAGGTTCTCATGGTTAGTGCATGAAAGGGTTAATAAAGTATTATAAGTGTAGGCAAAATGTATTATAAATTCAGCTTTCATAATGTTTTATACATCCATACCAAAGTGACAACAGTGTTTGCAGGAAGAATCTCAAGTCCTGGGATCTGTAACACATTATCAATTGTTTGATATTATAACACAAGTATGATGACGTATGAGCAGTATCTGCTGGCTCTGAGTGAAGTGTAAGTCAAAATTATACACCAAAGTGTTCTTAATAACTCTTTATTTTGCAAAAACAAAACATTAAAAGAACAGAGACAGTAAATAGAAGTGTTACATGTTGCTTTATACGTTAATAAAAAATAATGTGGCAGCTCTAAATCTTTGTTAATTCAAACACATACTTTTTTCTTTTAAATAAATGTAAAATCCCTAAAATAGATGGGTATAAGGACCAGTGACAAAACCTAACAAAAGCTCTCCACCTAAAAAAATAAATTCCTTCACACTGCTTTGGTATGGATGTATAAAACATTATGAAAGCTGCATTTATGATACATTATGCCTACACTTATAATACTTTATTAACCTGGGTATAAGTTGTTGTACATGATCATAAACTGTTGTAATGACTCCTATAATGCATTACAGGGTGGGGAAGCAAAATTTTAAAATCATACCTAACACTATTATCCATACCTTTTCAGAAACTTTTGCCCATATGAGTAATCAGGAAAGCAAACGTCAAAGAGTGTGTGATTTGCTGAATGCACTCATCACACCAAAGGAGATTTCAAAAATACACTGAACAAAAATATAAACGCACCACTTTTGTTTTTGTTCCCATTTGTCATGAGCTGAACTCAAAGATCTAAAACTTTTTCTGTGTACACACAAGATTTATTTCTCTCAAATATTGTTCACAAATCTGTCTAAATTTGTGTTCGTGAACACTTCTTCTTTGCTGAGATAATCCATCCACCTCACAGGTGTGGCATATCAAGATGCTGATCAGACAGCATGATTTTTGCACAGGTGTGCCTTAGGCTGGCCACAATAAAAGGCCACTCTAAAATGTGCAGTTTTATCACACAGCACAATACCACAGATGTCACAAGTTTTGAGGGAATATGCAATCGGCATGCTGACTTCAGGAATCTCCACCAGAGCTTTTGCCTGTGAATTGAATGTTCATTTCTCTACCATAAGCCATCTCCAAAGCTGTTTCAGAGAATTCATGAAGAAGACTGTGTGAGGAAAATGGTGGTCACACCAAATACTGACTGGTTTTCTGACCCCCCTGGACCACCCAATACAGTAAAAGTGCACATTTTAGAGTGGCCTTTTATTGTGGCCATCCTAAGTCACACCTGTGCAATAATCCTGCCGTCTAATCAGCATCTTGATCTGCCACACCTGTGAGGTGGATGGATTATCTCAGCAAAGGACAAAGGAGAAGTGCTCACTAACACAGATTTAGACAAATTTATGAACAATATTTGAGAGAAATAGGCCTTTTGTGTACATAGAAAAAGTTTTAGATCTTTGAGTTCAGCTCATGAAAAATGGGAGCAAAAACAAAAGTGGTGCGTTTATATTTTTATTCAGTGTAAAACAACCAAACCCATGAATATACAAGAGAACAGCTGGAGAATAACTGTCCACCTTAGTGACCACTGTCCATGAAAGGGTTAAGTTCAATACTTCTAGCATTAAAGTTGAACCTACTTAAACCAATTGATTAGTCGATCATTACTCAAATCATTTAAGTGCAATCACTTGCCTCAAATTTTTGGAGTAAACTCTACTTATCCGGGCTTACAGTGTAGTATAGCAAACTATTACATAATCAAAAACAAGTTAGTTTTAGCAAAAAAAAACAACAAAAAAACAAGTCTTAGTTTTGAATGGGGTCACAAGTAAAAAAAAAAAAAAAAGGTTGGGAATTACTGAATTAAAACCTCATCATCAACACAAACATGTTTCTTACTGTTGATTTCTTTGTCGCACTTTATGTCGTATGTTTTGTCAGATGTTGCATTTGACATTAAGTCAGATATGGAAATGCAATGTTGTCAAAGGATAAAGAATAGACTTTAATCCAATTTAAAGTCTTATCAAAGCTAAGGGTCTGTGCAAAAAAGAAACAGAGGCAAATGGCTGGAGAGCATACATATGCAGAGGGAAATGATTAAAGGAAATCTTATTCCAACAAAGAGAAATCCTTTCCTTTGGCTGGAATAAGACAACATTGGGAGGCTGAAAAAATCGGTGCTTTTAAAATGGATGCATGACTCATAGCAGACTGAACACTTATGATCCAGGCTTCACTGGCTGCTCGATGTCAAGGGGGCTATAGCACAGGCTTTATATGTTACTGCCGCTTACAAAAAAGACACAACAACTCAAAGAAAGGGTCTATTTTTTGCTAAAACCACGCAGGATGTATATTTTTAACCAGCGTCTAGTCATATAGCGTTATGTGTCGTGATATTGCTCCATAATTTCAGTGTACGACAGTTAGCTAAAGATTGTTTTTCAATTAGACGCCACATTTTAACAGCTTATAGGATCAGACTTTTTAAGCTGAGTCAAATCATGCCTCAGGATGAAGGAGTGAATCACATTTTCAGACACCATCTTGTTAAATGTCAGGAATTTGGGTTGAGGCTCTTCAGCATTGCATAACTCGAAATATTTATTTTAAAGGGGTCATATTTATCTAAACCCACTTGTATTAGTCTTTGGTTCATTTATTTGTCTATTTGAACCCTAATAGTTCATACAGTTTGAATTTGAACCCTCCAGGTGCTGCAAAACTATCTTTATATTCATTATATCTTAACTATCTTTATATTCTTTATATTCATTCCTGCAAAAATCGAGTGGATTTCTACAACCTGTTTTAATTCCTGCTTGATTTGTTACTTTTTAGAACTAGTTATATGACAACATTTGCACATGTAAGGTTCAGACGTAAGACGAACGTTTCTCCAAGTACGACATCATTTTTTGTCAGTTATTTTTCTGATGAAATTTCCGGTTCATGTTACTCACATTTTTGTTTTGAAGGATACTTTGTAGATATGAACATTTTCATAATATATAATTTGACTCTTTTCACTATACTGAATTGGTGAAATCCAAAAATGACCCTAAAAATACTAACGATCAAGAGTGTCAGTCATTTTAGTTCAGGGCTCACATACAGACATTATAACATTATCACCTATAAATGATGACAACTCCGAATTTTTCTTTTTAGTGTAAAAAAGTGAAATTACATGAAAGTGTTTACATGTGAATAATGTTAAAGTTAATGTTAAAATGTGAAAAATCTGAACAAATATAAACCACCTGAAGTGATTTAAGAGAAATAAGTGCAATTTTAACGATATTTTTGCCCTGTTACTAAATGTTTTTTACATTTGTAGTTAAAACTTCACTTATTTTTCTTATTCGGTTGTTTGTGGTTGTTCATGTTACTCACATTTTTTGAAGGATATTTTGTAGATATGAACATTTTCATAATATAATGTTACTCTTTTCACTGTTATTATAGGGCTGTATGTGGCTCCTGAACTGAAAGGTGAATTTGTGAAATCCAAAAATGACCCTAAAAATACTAACGATCAAGAGTCACATACAGACATTATAACATTATCACCTATAAATGATGACAACTCCGAATTTTTCTTTTTAGTGTAAAAAAGTGAAATTACATGAAAGTGTTTACATGTGAATAATGTTAAAGTTAATGTTAAAATGTGAAAAATCTGAACAAATATGAACCACCTGAAATGATTTAAAAGAAATAAGTGCAATTTTAACGATATTTTTGCCTTGTTACTAAATGTTTTTTACATTTGTAGATCTGCTGTGATCTGTAAGTTGTAATGCACGTGTGTAAATGATAAACTGAGGCAGAATAGTTAAAATTGCACTTATTTTTCTTATTTGGTTGTTCATGTTACTCACATTTTTTGAAGGATATTTTGTAGATATGAACATTTTCATAATATAATGTTACTCTTTTCACTGTTATTATAGGTCTGTATGTGGCTCCTGAACTGAAAGGTGAATTTGTGAAATCCAAAAATGATCCTAAAAATACTAACGATCAAGAGTCACATACAGACATTATAACATTATCACCTATAAATGATGACAACTCCGAATTTTTCTTTTTAGTGTAAAAAAGTGAAATTACATGGAAGTGTTTACATGTGAATAATGTTAAAGTTAATGTTAAAATGTGAAAAATCTGAACAAATATGAACCACCTGAAGTGATTTAAGAGAAATAAGTGCAATTTTAATGATATTTTTGCCCTGTTACTAAATGTTTTTTACATTTGTAGTTAAAACTTCACTTATTTTTCTTATTCGGTTGTTTGTGGTTGTTCATGTTACTCACATTTTTTGAAGGATATTTTGTAGATATGAACATTTTCATAATATAATGTTACTCTTTTCACTGTTATTATAGGGCTGTATGTGGCTCCTGAACTGAAAGGTGAATTTGTGAAATCCAAAAATGACCCTAAAAATACTAACGATCAAGAGTCACATACAGACATTATAACATTATCACCTATAAATGATGACAACTCCGAATTTTTCTTTTTAGTGTAAAAAAGTGAAATTACATGAAAGTATTTACATGTATAAAAAAATGTGAATAATCTGAAAAAATATGAACCACCTGAAATGATTTAAGAGAAATAAGTGCAATTTTAACGATATTTTTGCCCTGTTGCTAAATGTTTTTTTGCCTTTGTAGATCCACTGTGATCTGTAAGTTGTAATGCATGTGTGTAAATGATAAACTGAGGCAGAATAGTTAAAATTGCACCAATTTTTCTTATATTTCGGGTTGTTCATGTTACTCACATTATTTGTAAGTATACTTTGTAGCTGGGTGCCTCTATGACACTGGGTACATGTTGATATCTGGCACTTTACCAGCTTTTTAGACCCAAAAATAAAAGACAAATGTAGACATATTCCCCCTCAGGATGTACTTAATGATGACCTCAGATATATGCAAATAAATTAAACTCTTGCTCTGAGCCATCCCAAAATTAATGAATTTTTAATCAAATATTGGGGGCAAAAATAGGACCAAAATTGTAACGTGAAAAACTACTTAAGTCAGTGCATTTTATTTTGAAAACATGGCTTGAAATGGTCTTATATAGCGCTATAAATAAAGACATCGTGTTAAATTTGATGATCCTAGTGGTTTTTCTAATCCAGACATGTGGGTTTTTCATGAATCTCAGTCTCATTCCAGGTTTTGCATTTAACCCATCGTGTCCACTTGCGTTACATGCAGAATCTGCTTATTTACACACATATAAATCACAACTGATTTTGCAACAGCGGTCATTTTTGTGAAACACTCTGCCTTGCATAATTAGTTCAATTCCCAAAATGTATGTTGAGCCGCATTATGTAATAAATTCCCATTATGTAATAAAAGTTCAAAATGTAATAAGAATGTCACATCATCTTGTAATAAAGCCGCATTATGTAATAAACTGACGCATTTTGCAATAAACTACCTCAATGCATTATGTAGTAAATTTTTTCGCAATATGTAGTCAGTTATTACAATTTGAGAAATTTATTACAAAATGCACTTGACACATTTTTACTTTCAGGAAAATGTAATGTGCTAAATTAATCTTTAAAGTGTGTGGTTAAAGTTCTGATTCCATTACCTGTAGCTCCTGTGACTAATTTCTACTAAATTGCTCTGAAATTATATTAATTTGGATTGTTATTACATCATGAACCATGTTATTACATTTTTCAAATTGTAATAACTTACTACATAATGAGAAAAAACTTTACTATATAACGCGTTGACGTAGTTTATAACAAAATGCGTCAGTTTATTACATAATGCGGCTTTATTACAAGATGACGTGACATTCTTATTACATTTTGAACTTTTATTACATAATGGGAATTTATTACACAATGCGGCTCAACACTGTATCTGTGAGAGAATAAAAAGATATTCAAAAACATACTAGTACATCATTTTCGTGTCCTTTTGACCGTGTTACATGCGGATTTTTGTATTAAATATAATGTAAAATAATAGAATAATGTGTTTTATCTGAAAAATTGCTTCTGTTTTATCTCAGTAAGTATTTATTTTTAAAATAGACCCAAAGCGCTTCCACACTTACTTCATAACATTAGTCTACATCTGGTTTAAATTTTTAGCCTCCATGTCCTGTTTTTAGGGACCAGTCTCATATATAAACATTTTCATAATATAATTTGACTCTTTTCACTGTTATTATAGGGCTGTATGTGGCTCCTGAACTGAAGTGAGTGTAGAAGGTAAACTCTAATTACATGAATTCACACAGGACACAGCAGGAGAAGCATCGTGTTAGCTTCGTGGCACCCATGGGAGTCAGTTGCATCACATGTGAGCAGGCTTTGTTTTGATTTATAGTTAGTGTTACGGGCCGACTTAATGAAGCCAAGCACCAAATAAATCTAAGTTACTTTATTTGGACGCGGTGATGAGATGGAGAGCATTATATGGTGCTTAAAACGGGCCTGAAGGGACGACAGACGCTACAATAGGTCACATGTTAGCGGGAATGTTGACACGCCGTGGTTCGTCAGCCAGTATTTGCATTATAGAGCAAATCTTTGTGTACTACTCACAGCTTCACACGCTCAAATGTGGAAAGGCAAAGACTGTGAATCTCTGTCTCTCAGCAACTGAACATCAGCAAGTGGGATTCACATCACTGCCTTGCTTAAGGGCACCTCAGTGAAAGTTTGTAGAAGTTTTGTTTTTTTTTTTCCTGTATGAATTTGTTTTGGGTGAATGAAAATCAATGTAGAATTCTGCACGACATTGACATCTGTCATCATAAGATCAAAACGTCTCTATTTTCAGAGACTCTTGCACATTTTCCCAGCTCAGGATGTTACACAAAGTTGATTAATATTGATCTAAACATAGTCTACGTGTTTAAATATGAATGTCAGCACAAGATCAGCAACTGGGACTGGCATGTGTGCCTCACTGCAGGGCAACTCAGTGAACGTTTGTAGGTTTATGAAGAAAAATGTTTAAAGCAAAAGTAAAAAGAATGTGGAACTGACACTGACATTTGGCATCATTAGATTAAGAGTAGAGCCCGACCGATTAATCAGCCAGCCGATTAATCGGGCCGATTATAGCGTATCACCAATTAATCAACATCGGCCAATGTGTAGCCGATGTTGCTGATATATTAACTTTTTTTGCTACGCGGAGATTCTGTCGCTTGCTGCTCCTGTGTGTGTGTGTGTGTGTGTGTGTGTGTGTTCTCCGGAGAATAAGAGGAACTTTAAAGTGAGTTAGTTTCACTTTCACTCCTGTTCAGACAATGATACTATCACCCCCCCTCCCCCACATACAATCACATAATCAAGGAGGTACACCCCCCCCCCCCCCCCCCGGCGAAAATCACGGACCGCTACCGCATGCTCTGACGAGGCTGGACCGCTAACCCCCCCGCCCTTATGAAGTATTCGCCCCCCCCCACACACACCCATAATAATAATAATAATAATAATAATAATAATAACTTTATTTATATAGCACCTTTTAAAACAAAGTTTACAAAGTGCTTTGACAAACAAATAAAGGGCACAACAGCAGGATACAAGATGTAAATAAAAACACTAAAATAGAAGCAACATAATAGGAGAGATGTGTACAACAATGCAGAAACAAGACACTTCAAATAGATTAAATGAATCGGAATAAGGAGGGCAGGGGTAATGTAACATGATGCTGTTAAATCAATGCAGAAGTAGAGGCGTGAGATAAAACAACATCATGTATGAGAATATAAACCAGCAATCAAACAGGATAAGATTCAAATTTAAAAATTAAAAAAAAAAAAAAAAGTCCGTGCACTTCCTGTCTACCTCACAGTTTCATTCTGCCAGCAGGCCTGGGTGTTAATAGTGTAGGGGAGACTGGGGTCAGTTGTAACTCTTGCTATTGCTCCAATCAGGAACAACTCAGGACTCACCTAATTCACTCTGCACATGCTCAGTTTAGTCCTTAGTCCATATAAGAAGTTGTAGTGCCGTGAGGCAGACACATCCAAATTAGTGAGTGAAAACATAATTGTGTGGTCAGTCATATTTTTTGCTCCAATTATTTTTGTGATTGCATAGTTTGCATTTGAAAGTTGTGTCAATTATATTTGTGAAATAAACAAAGATTTATGCAACTGTTTATCCACCTGTCCACAATGATCTAATATAAGATTATTATATCCTGTATAGATCAGTGTTCTTATTTCATATATCGGGAAATATATCAGTTATCGGCCAATATCGGATATCGGCCGATATATTGGATATCGGCTGTTTTAGCCCCCAGTATTGGTATCGGCCCCAAAAATCGCATATCGGTCAAACTCTAATTAAGAGCTCTCTTCATAATTTTTTTAAAAAATTTTTTATTATAACATTTATTTAACCAGGAAAAAGACTCATTGAGATTAAAAATATATTTTTCCAGAGTGTCCTGGCCAAGACAGCAGCAGCAGAAGTTACTCAAAATGGAAATCACAGCCATACATCCACATTAATATACAGGGTGTATAAAAAAAAGACAAAACAAAACAAAACTGTACATTTTGAAAAACTACCCTCAGTTCCGTATTTGATCATTTTTGGAATTTTCTTTTATGGACGTCAGTAGGTAGGGGATTAGTGGATATTTGTCCACATTTACAGACCCAGGTTTTCATGCATGAGTGACCACAGGCAAATTACGCAATCCAAGTTAAAACTGGTTTGCGAGAAGTAGTGGTGGGATTTAAATCCAATCAAAGGTCATGGGTGGGGACTATGGGCGTCCATCTTGTTTTAGGGTTATGGTTTTATCTCGTTTCAGGGTTAGGGTTAACCCTAACCCGTCCTGTCCTCACTGACATTTTCAGGCCTAAATAAGTTGAATTAACTTTGAAAGGCAGGAACAGCTGCCATGAGTAAAGAAATGAAGCTAACATGGTGGCCAAAGTGTTAATGCTGTAACCTGGGAATTTGGTGGAAAACAAGATGGATGCCCATTGGCCCCTCCCATGACCTTTGATTGGATTTAAATCCCACCACTCCTTCGCACAAACCAGTTTTAACTTGGATTGCGCAATTTGCCCCTGCTCACTCATGCATGAAAACCTGGGTCTGTAAATATGGACAAATATCTACCAATCCCCTACCTACTAATGTCCATAAAAGAAAATTCCAAAAATGATCAAATGCGGAACTGAGGGCAAATTTTCAAAATGTATAGTTTTTTTTTTTTTTTTACACCCTGTACATAAACACAATGAAAGTCAGTACTAAAAACAAACTTAAAACTGATAAGAACATACAGATAAAACATCTCCATTATCTTAAAAGGTACTAAAAGTACCATAACAGTGTTCCTTAAAAGCATCTCAAAGCCAAACCCATTTCAATCAATTAGAAAAACATCCACACCCACATTTGTCCTTTTCCCACTGATTAAAAATGACTTTGAATGAAGTAAAAGAGCCCAGTTCCTTCAGTTTAATGTCCCTCTGTAGGTTAATTAATTTATAATAGTTGTATTTATAGTGGTTACTTTTGTGACATGTAGGTCATGACTCGCCAATTGCAGAGGTTAATAAGGCTCTATATATTCTATCTTCTTATATTTGCGTGTTTTCCAAGGTCAGGATGTTACACATGGCTGATTAATATTGGTCTAAATACTGCCCACACATTACGAGACAATTCAATTAAATATATCATGTTTGTAGTGATATGAAGTTACCAGCAAGGGTTGAAAACAGGAACTTTCTGTAAAAAAAGAACTAAGTCTGTGCATGGAATTCTGAAATGTAATGTTTTGTTTGCCAACACATTTTTTCTCTACACCACACCATCCTGCACTGCAATTTGGTGTCAAGAATGTCTGCGACGAGAACTGCCTGCAATCCAGTTGCTCAGAGCGTGAAATACATAATACATGGCACAGTTGTGTTTTCTTTTTGTTATTTTGATCAGAACTTCTTAAAGCTCCTTGGATTATAAACACATAACTTTAACCTATAAAGACCCGGTGCTACTTCTGTGGCACTTCCCAAATGATTTTTAACCTTTCTTAAGTGATTTATCATCATTAATTCTAGTATTACACTCATTATTTTGCATTGTCAAGTGAAAATCAGGTATTTTCCTACATTTAATTCACTGATCATGTAGAGGTTCATAAAAACTCAGATTGAAGTTGAGGGTTATCACCCCGCCCCCCAAAAGGGGTATTGTTTTTGGTTCAGTTTGTTTGTTTGTTAAGACTCTAGCAGCAAAACTTTTGGTTGAATTCATACCAAACTGGGGTTATAGATTGCCAGTGACCCAGAATAGATCTCATTAGATTTTGGGAAATGTAGGTCTAACTTCAAATTTTTTCAGAATTTTAAAATCTTTTTTTTTTTTTTTTTTTTCATTCCCTTATAATGGGCCAAACTTCAAATGTCTGTAGCAGCAAAACTATTGGGTGAATTCATACCAAATTGGGATTATACATTGCCAGTGACCAAGAATAGATGTGGTTACATTTCGAGAAAAGTAGGTCCAAGTTAATTTTTTTTATGAATATTTAAAATATTTTTTTTCTCCCATTTGCTTACAATGGGTGACATTTCACATGTCTATAAAAACATAAATTTTGTTTCAATTTATTTCAAAGTTGCCACATATATAGAGGCAATTCATATGCTGATATCAGCACAAGCATAGACATGATGACATCAACTGGATCGAGGCCAAAATAAGCTACAATACATGCGAGGGGCGGGGCTTGTTGTGCTTGGAACTATTTTAAATCAGAAATAGAGAAAACTGACGAAAAAGTGACGTTTGCAGTAAAATATACCAATGATTAAATCTAAACCCAGTGTGTCCATTCACTGTCATTGATCCAACACCATGGGTTTTACTGGTGAATCAATGTTGTAGAAGATGACGGTGTTTCCACGGTAACTATGGAGCCTCTGAACATCCAGATGGGTCATATCTGATGACCATGAAAAGATGAAAAACTGTATTTTACACCAATTATTTACATGGATTGACAGAATTAGTGAATCAATAGGTATTAACCCTTTCATGCATGAATTATGATTACCTAAATCAAGATTTTGTTTTTTTTCCTGAATGTTTTTCTTCCTCTTTAGGCATGAAAACAACAATGTGATTGAATTTTTTTTAGGAATCTATTTTTCATGGAGTTACAAAAATGTCCACTCAGCTGGACACCAAGCATTTAATTTTTTGATGCAAATAAACATGTATTTACTGACATACTGTGCGAAAACTATGAAATAAAATAATTTTTAATGCTGCAAATCTGATGTTTTCCTCACATTTTAACATACTATAATAGTAGTTATTACTCACTCAGATAATATGCAACAAAAAAAACAACATTTTGTTTTAAAAGAAATTTAAATTACAGTATAATAACAATTAGCAATTGATTTACACTCAAATATGTTACTGCAAATCAGGTTTAGCAAGAACAGGAACAGTAATGGTATGAATTGTAATGTATGGGGTGTTGCATAAGCATCCGCTGTGTTGGTTGATATGAAAGTAAAACCATTAAATCCATGAATATACAAGAGAACAGCTTTGAATACAATAGAATAGAATAGAATAGAATAGAATAGAATAGAATAGAATCTTTATTGTCATTATGCGAGGCACAACGAAATTTCGTCCAGCAGCTCTTGGCATTAAGGCACACATATTTACACACATATAATATAAAAGGCACATCTAAGATATATATATATATATATATATATATATATATGTATATATATATATAAATAGAAAAATAGAATAAAATGAAGTGACACAGGAATAGCTGTCCACTGTAGTGACCACTATGCATGAAAGGGTTAAACACTTTAGATCAGTAGATGGTTTAGGTCGCTGGTGGATGTTTGGGTCTTTATAGGTTAGTATAAGTACGTAAGAAAAGTCCTTGTTTAGTGTGAATGCGCACCATTTTTCCAATACAGTTGTATGAAACTACAGCATAAACACAAACAAGTTGCGTAAGTTGCTGCTCTGTTCTTTTCATCACTTCTCAAATTTGAGGGTTGAATGAAGGTTCTCATTTAGAGTTGATCAAATCCCCTGAGTCATTTGTGTATTAGTTCCATCTCAAGGCCTTTAATTTGAAGAAAAGTCTGTAAATTGTCAAAACACAGAACAATTATGCATGCTTCACCCAGTATGGATACTTAACAGGTTGGTAACACAACAACTGCCGGCAGGTGTGATGTGCATATCATCTGCTTCGAAGCAGTAACCAAACAGGAGCAAAATTGATGTAAAACATTTGCCAGCAAACTAATTACTGACAGCAAGAGGGTCATTTGTGCAACAGGTGGACCATTCACTTTGGACCAGCCACCTGCCCGCTGTGTTGATACATATTTATAACCTAAGCACATTTCCCCAAAGCAAAAACATCGATGCCATGCTGCGGGAACACTAAATAGTGGCTATATATCAAGGTCTGAGTTGAAAGTACTCTTTAGATTTCCACTGAAGAGGATCTGAAACTTTTTCATTTCGAAAATGCTTTCTGAACATGAGTCTAATCCATCTGTAACACTGACATAATGCCACGAATTTTCATTGACATATTAATTCATCATTTTTGGCGTCTAAAATATGATGAGTTTGTCATGCTTGAAGCTCAAAGGAATAATAGATGAAGGACACTGGTCTAGAAATGATTAAATGTGTTACATGTTACGTATTTTAATAAGATTAATTGGGAAAAAATGACAAAAGTGTGTTTGCTGATGTTTTTAAGGAATATGATAAAGTGTTATTACATTGGTTTATATACATTTATACAGGCTGTGATGTGTGTGTGTGTGTGTGTGTGTGTGTGTGTGTGTGGGTGGGGGGGGGGGGGTGAAGGGGATCAACCCCCCCTTTGGTTTTTACATCCCTACTTCTGCTGAATGAATTTCATCCTGGGAGGGGGTGGGGGTGGGTGAAATAACCCAGTCAATGATTAAAAATAGGACCAATGGCTTTGTAGCTTACCGGCCAAATGAAAAGCTTTGGGAAATGTATCCAGATACCATTAATTACACTGGTCAACAACAAATTTATTGTTTAAGTTTTTTGAGCTGATTTAGGATAATTTTGATGTGCTGAATCCAAAAATCACATTAATTTTGCTCAATCAGGTCAACTTTCGGAACTATGCTACATATTGGCTTTTTAACATTTTTGGTTACATTTATGGGCATTTTCACATCATATGATACAAAATTCTCTCATATTTCTTGCAATAAACGAGTTCTGAAGATTTTACTTTTGCCAATTTATGATTAATGTTTACCTCCGCCAAGGAGGTTATGTTTTTGCCAGGGTTTGTTTGTTTGTCTGTTTGTTTGTTTGTTTGTCTGTCCGTTAGTGTGCAACATAACTCAAAAAGTTATGGACAGATTTGGATGAAATTTTCAGGGTTTGTTGGAAATGGGATAAGGAAGAAATGATTAAATTTTGGTGGTGATCGGGGGTGGGGGGGCCACTGATCAGCCTTGGCGGAGGTCTGCGCTCTCCGAGTGCTTCTAGTTTTTTAATATTACAGGTGAATGAAATGGCTTCGACTAGAAGATCTTGCAAAAATAAGCCTGACGTATTCTGCTACATCTGCGGTGAATACACCATTGTACCTAACAGGAATCAAGTCACAAGTTTCATAAAGTGTGCTTACCAATCTTATTTTGGTATTAATTATTATATTTTGTGAGAAGATCAAATTTTCCAAAATCAAATTAGCAAAAAAACCTGACCTGATTGAGAAAAACAGATGTCATTTTTGGATTTAGCGGTGCAAAATGGTCCTAATTCAGCTGAAAAAACCTAGACAACTTGCAAAAAAACATTTTTTTGTAACCCAGTGTAATTCCACAGATTTGGTCCACGATATTTCAGAGAATACTGACAGACTGAAGTTCGGCAGTACGGAAGATAAAATTCGCTTGAATATCGTGTCAAAAAGTTGTGAATAACAGAAGATGACATAAAGAAATTTTGAAAAACTTTTGGAAGAATATGAGTTAAGTGAACCTTTTTTGTACATGAAGACACAGGTTTGGTCAACGTTCACATCAAAAACTGAGAGAAGATTGAATTTTTGGAAAACAGGAGCAGATGAATCGAGTCTCTTAGAAAAACTGATCATTCTTAAAATGAATGTTCAACTGTTTGACATGTAATAGGGCCGACCGTTAACTTAAAAAAGAATTAGGCATCTCGATTGCTTGTTTTTTCATGATTAAAAAAAAACAAAACAAAACAAAAAAACACACCCCCTCTGTTTTTTTTGACAAATCGCACCCTGCATTTATACCATAGATTTATTTAGATGTATTTATTAGATTTATTTTATTTATAAAATGAATGTTTTATTATGTGCAGACAGTGTTTTGAAGTACATCTAGTAGCTCTGAGACTAATATTCCTTTTCAGTAAAACACATTCTTTTGTTAATTCTTGAATTTCACATTTTGACCCAAGACTATCTTAGAAACTTCAGCCAACCTCCATTTTTGACTTGTGGTAAAATTTCACTACTTTTATTCTTGAAGTATTTGAGTTCACCATATGTTTTAGTTTCACTTTAACTCAGGCATGAACAGATGGTGCCAGGTACAACAAGCCCCGCCCCTCGCACGTATTGTAGCTCATTTTTGCATCGATTCAGCTGATGTCATCGTGTCTATGCGTGTGCTGATGTCGGTATATATATGTGGCAAGTTTGAAGTAAACTGAAACAAAATTGATGTTTTTATCAACATTTCACCCATTATAAGTAAATGGGAGAAGAAAAAAGATTTTAAGAATTCATTAAAAAAATTTGAACTTTGACCTACTTTGCCCAAAATGTAATGTCATGTATTCTGGTTCACTGGCGATCTATAAACCAAATTTGGTATGAATTCAACCAATAGTTTTGCTGCTACAGACATTTGAATTTTCGCCCATTGTAAGTAAATGGTGAAAAAAAAAAAAATTAACAATTCATAAAAAAATTTAAACTTTGACCTATTTTTCCCGAATTGTAGTGACATCTATAAACCAAATTAGTTACGTATTCAACCAATAGTTTTGCTGCTACAGACATTTGAATTTTTGCCCATTGTAAGTAAATGGTGAAAAAAAAAAATAAAAAAAATTAACAATTCCAAAAAAATTTAAACTTTGACCTATTTTTCCCGAATTGTAGTGACATCTATAAACCAAATTAGTTATGAATTCAACCAATAGTTTTGCTGCTACAGACATTTGAATTTTCGCCCATTGTAAGTAAATGGTGAAAAAAAAAGAACAAGTCATAAAAAATTTAAACTTTGACCTATTTTTCCTGAATTGTAATGACATCTATAAACCAAATTAGTTATGAATTCAACCAATAGTTTTGCTGCTACAGACTTCTGAATTTTTGCCCACTCTAAGTAAATGGTGAAAAAACAAAACAAAACAAAAAACAATTCATAAAAAATTGAAACTTTGACCTATTTTTCCCAAATTGTGATGACATCTATAAACCAAATTAGTTACGAATTCAACCAATAGTTTTGCTGCTACAGAAATTTGAAATTTCACCCATTGTAAGGAAATGGGGGGAAAAAAAGAT
Source organism: Sphaeramia orbicularis (assembly GCF_902148855.1). Taxonomy (NCBI): domain Eukaryota; kingdom Metazoa; phylum Chordata; class Actinopteri; order Kurtiformes; family Apogonidae; genus Sphaeramia; species Sphaeramia orbicularis. The sequence goes on from NC_043966.1 coordinate 8,658,320, forward strand.
TTTAAAAATTCATAAAAAAAATAAATACAAAAAAATTGAACTTTGACCTACTGTTCCTAAAATGTAGTGAGATCTATTCTGGGTTGTTGGCAATCTATAAACCAAATTTGGTATGAATTCACCCCATATTTTTGCTGCTAGAGTGTTAAACAAACAAACTCAACCAAAAACAATACCCCTTGCCTCTCCTTTGGGGGGAAGGGGTAAAAATATATGAGTCTGAGATAAATGTACGTAGCATTGTTGACATTTTAAAGTATTACAGTTTTATTCACTACACTGTTTGTGTTTCCAATTGTTTCATTCTAAACTATGAAGCAGGTCCACTTTATCCACACAGCTGATGTTGACACCCGAAGGTCAACAACATATCGACACCTTCTCTAATATAAATCATGGAACTCAGTTTACTGTTTATTTCTGTCTGAAAAGATTTATTGTTGGATCCTGAAGAAAAGCTGACAGTCACTATTTGCTCCAGTCTCCTTTATATATTTCAAAATGCACAAAAAAAATCCATGCACATCATTGTCTTTTCTGATTCGGTTGTTTTTCTGTTCTCAGATTCTTACATAGAGAGGTAATTTACCCACTGTACTGTCTCCCAAATATGAATAATTCAACACATTATTACTGTAAAGAGTTGGTTGAATTTAATTGAACCAGAACAAAAACCTTGACAAGAAAAGCAGTAACTAAAAAAAATATGCATATGTACACACATGTACTGTAATAATCAAAATATGTATATGATGAACATTCATATACTTATATTTTATACAGCACACACATAAACATACATACATGCGTGAAGTAAATACAAATGAATTTGTTTTATCTGTTATCTCCACATGCATGCTTTCATTTCATATACTGTATTTCATATGTGGACGTTGAATACATGTCCATATATTAACCTCCTTTCGAGAAAAGGTTAAAACTCAAAGATCTAAACAGCCTTGGTCGACCAAAAGCATCTACTGACCTGAAGTCTTTAATAATTTTTGCACCACTAATCCTGTCAATACATGTAAATAATTCAAGTAAAATGCAGTTTCTCAGCTTTTCAGTGTCATCAGATATGACCCATTCGTTCAGAGGTGGAATCTGTTATCTTTTCTCTGCATTGTCTCACCAGTAAAATGTTGTTTGTAGTCTTTTTGACAAACGGCAGAGGTTGCAGACTCTTGTTTTTACATTAACCCTTTCATGCATGAATTATGACAAAAAGTATCTAGATTGATTTTGTTATTCAAAATTAGGCTCAAGTTCAAATGTGTTTTCAATTATTTATTTATTCATTTATTTTTAATATATGGTTTTATAAAGAAGATATTTAACCCTGTAAAGCCTGAACCATTAAATCATTGACAGAAAATTCCACTTCGTTGAAACTGGAGCATTTATTGGTCCTTCTGAAGAACCCAAACACATTTTTTTCAAATATCAATTTCCATGTATGAGTTTCAATTTTGTATCATATTTGATACATCGGGTCTCAATGCTTATAGAATTATATTTGTGCCAGTTTCTTGAGCGAGCAATGACAGATTCTGAGCACACAATTAGAGATTTTGAGCACATAAAAATATATTTTGCAAGCACATCAATTATATTTCAAAAAGAAATTATGCTTGAGCGAACAAAAATCGATATTGTGCTCCATAAATGCGTTTGCATGTTAGTTTTACTCATAACGTTCTCTCACAAATTCTTTCCATGGCGCACAAACAGACCGCTGTGCTCGTTCACTTTCCCCTTCCCTCTCTCGCTCAACCTCCCTCTCCCTGCGCGCTCAGGTTGTCGTCTCCGCACGCTCAACTTGACACACACGTTACAATTGTGCCACAAAACCAACCAATCGGAGAGCTTGTGGAAGTACACTCTGATTGGCTGTTCGCTCTCCAATTAGCTCGCGAGTTACATTTACTCGAAAAAAAAGCGCTCGATGAGACAGACACGGACCTGAAGAGGAGGAATTGATTCTACACAAACTTCGGTCAGTATTTATTATTATTATTATGATTATTGTCTCGGGTAAATGTAACTCGCGAGCTAATTGGAGAGCGAACAGCCAATCAGAGTGTACTTCTGCAAGCTCTCCGATTGGTTGGTTTTGTGGTACAATTGTAACATGTGTGTCAAGTTGAGCGTGTGGACACGACAACCTGAGCGCGCAGGGAGAGGGATGTTGAGCGAGAGAGGGAAGGGGAAAGTGAGCGAGCGCAGCGGTCTGTTTGTGCGCCATGGAAAGAATTTGTGACAGAACATTATGAGTAAAACTAACATGCAAACGCATTTATGGAGCACAATATCGATTTTTGTTCGCTCAAGCATAATTTCTTTTTGAAATATAATTGATGTGCTTGCAAAATATATTTTTATGTGCTCAAAATCTCTAATTGTGTGCTCAGAATCTATCATTGCTCGCTCAAGAAACTGGCACAAATATAATTCCATAAATGCTCAAATATTATTATTTTTGAACAGACAAAAACATAATATAACACAAACATGTCTGATAAATTGGTAATTCCTTTTCAAAATTGTCAAAGTTCTGCCTCCTTCCTCATTAATGACAGTCTTGTAGTGTCACAGGAAAGGCCTCTGGTGAATGAATTCCTCCCCCCTGGTGGATTTTCTGCGTATTGCATGTATCTAATTGTATACATCAGGTTTTTCAAGAAAAAAAAAATATCACACTGATCATGTAGAGGGCTTCTAAACTCATGTATCAAATATGATACGTTTGGTGTTATAGGGTTAACCTCCTGAGCCCAGGAAAGTACAAATCTAGGCTTTTTTTAATTAAATAATTGCCGATTTTGGAAACATCATGATGCAACAGTTTTTTCAGATGCATTTAAAAAAAAAAAAAATCATAATGAAATGTCCTTTGAGGTGGACTTTTTTTTTTTGTAAAGCTGTGAAACTCATCTACAAACATGGACAGTAAACCTATAGCTGGGTCTTAGGAGGTTAACTTTCTGAGATCACAGAGCAGTCCAAATTCTAAAACGAAGAGGATATTTTTTTTCATTGCATTGCCAAGAGTCTATAGAGACTGCCCCTATGTGGTTTGGAGAATATTGCCTTTATAACCCTTTGGAAAGTGAGTTTAAAGCACAGGCACAGAAAACATTATTAGACCATCAAAAGTCATCAAAAACAATGGTTATGCAATCCACTACTAACTCCTGTGTGTATCATGTGACTAAAACAGACAAAAGAAAACATGGAATGTCTAAAAGCACTGTTTTTGTCAGTATAATGCCATAGATATTGATGTAAGAACTGAAGTGATTTTGGTTATTATCAAGAAAAAATGAAAATGGATAGATATCAGCTCTGAAATTAAACTACTATGAGCTATTTTTGTTGTTATCATTATATTTGTCCAAACAAATGTACCTTTAGTTGTAGCAGGCATTAAAATGAACAAGAAATTGAACAAAACAAGGGGTGGTCTAATAATTTTTTCCGCATCTGTATGTGTGGACAAGTGTGAATGTCATGTATGAAAGGGTTAAGTTAACCCCTTTAACCCCATCAGCCCCCCGTGGGCCCAAAAAATTACATTAATATTCATCTACTATAAAAAATATAATAAATCAGGACAATGGATGTTTTTTTCAACTTTTGCTCAAAGTTTAGACCCTAATGTTACTAAAAGTACATCAGAAGTATATTTTAGTGGAAACTTTAATGTTCAAACATGATTTTTAATCTTTGTGGGGTGAAATATACGCTATTGAAAATCTCCGACACGAACAATTCATTTATGCATATCATCGTCAATCCAGCCGAAAAAAACAGGCGAGGATAAAAAATTCCAATTTCTCTTTTAGTTTGTTACAGTTTACGCTGGGATAGTAATAGATACAATATTTTAGACAATGGGAATAGATTCTGTGAGGTCTCTAAATGTCCATAGACACCAAGAACATCCATATGAACCTTATTATTGTGAAGTAATTCTACATTTACTTTGGGTATGTCTTTTTAGGTGTTTTTCCCCTGAAAATATGGTCAGGGTTAAACAGGTTAATTTTAGTTTTCTCTGTTTTGAATTTAGTCTGAGCTTACATAATAACTTAAAGGGATATACATGATTTTCACTGAAAAATTCAAATTCATTATGAGAATAATATTATAATAAATGGAGATAAAACACTTATGAAAAGTTAAATGTAGAGAGAAATTGATTTTTGAAATGGTCAAAGTCAAAGTGCGAGGTCTTTAAGGGATAACATGGTCTAAAATGCAATAAAAATCCAACCTATGATTAGTTAGTTGATCTGAATTTTTCCTAAAGTTTATTTTGTTTATTTTTTACTCACGGCTTTCGCTGACCAACCTTAAAGATGCTGCCGACATTTAATAAGTGCCTTCTTTCTACAGTCGTCTCCTATTGGTCCTAATCAAAAGAATAAATATAGATGAGAGCACGGATAGTCTGCTCTTTGCTGTTCTGTCACTTTAATAAACATGACGAGTAATTTATAAAAGACCAGATTTGTGTTTTTATTACATATTCAATTTTTCAGGAAATGGAGGTTGTACATTTATACATGCAACCAAAGTCTACACTGAAAAAAATAATAACTTGGTACCTTTATAACAACACTATTCAGTACTTTTGATTGCAATCACAACTCATTTTCAAGGAGTCAGTTTTTTTCTTTATTAAATTGTTTCTTGCATTGTCTGTATAATTGCATATAATCACAATCAGAATACTTTATTAATCCCAGGAGAAATTATTCATAATTCTTTTAGAGGTTGTCAAAGTTTTTATTTTTTATTTTTCTCTGCCTTGAATAATCATGTATTTATTTATAGCTCCAGTGTCACATATGTCAAAGTATTTGATATCACTATGTGTCGAAATGATCCATTTGGGTTATGTTTGATTGACAAACACCACATTACAGCATAAATTAAAACTTCAAACTGTAAATTGCACATAAGCCATAAATTCTGAACCCTGAAGTCTGAACTATCTACATATTTAATGCACAGCATGAAAATAATCCCTCTCTCCACCTCCTCTGCTGCAGAGAGAAAGAAGTCCTCAAGGTATTCTCATTTGCCAAATCCTTGTTTTGCCAGAAATCATGCTCCATTTGTGTGGAGTATGCATGGGGAATAAACTTGTCCTAATCATGAAATGTTGTCAGTCATGCTGTCAATCACAAATATAAGAAAAAAAAAAAAAGAAAAAAGTTATCCTAGATAAAGCTACGGTGGCTGCAAAGAGGAAAATGGCTTAACACGCACCATTATGCTCAATTTTTTGTTTCCTGCAACACGTACACACTCAGACGACAAAATTGATTCCAGCCTGAATAAAGAAATCAGATGTCAAACGCTGATGAGGTACGTAAATCACTGTCGCGCTGTTGTTTCGTAACTTAACTCGACTTTTTGCAGGTGGAACGTTGTCGCTTTCCTGCTCAGACTAAAATAACTTCAGTAATGATTTTAATCAGTCCGTTGAGATGGTGCTGGCTGGTCTTTGCAGGATCCACCTCAAACACCTGCAGCTCTTGATTGAGACCTGCCCTGCTTGCCAAAGTAAGCACTTCCTTAAATTGTCTTCAGTCCTTGTTCAGTTATACACTAATGGATTGAGCGGTTCGCTAATGCTTTTGCAAGAGCACGGCAAGCTGAGGATCAAAGAGGACGGGGCTGCTGGATATTGGCTCGTCTGTATTCCCCTCTAACATGAAGTCTTTCATGGTGGAAGCTAGAGAATGATTTTGGGAGTATCTGTGAGTGTTTGGTGCTCAAGAGAGTTGCGTGAGAGCACCAATAGTTGTGAGAGATTGCGTACTGTTGTGAATCTGTGGAGCATTTCTGTTGGAGAGCTACCGGTTGCCCTTGAAAACAGCCGTGCAGCTCAGTGTAAACTATCGATCTGAGGAGGCTTTTAGAATTGTGTGGATCGGAGCCAGGTTCTCTTCTAATGAGGACAGTTTGGATTAACCCTTTATTGGGCAAGTGACTACTTTTGGTAATTTCCACATACATTTTAAGGTAGTGACGGCAACAGTTCCAGCAGTGAGGACAGTGAGTCGACAATCTCAGGTCCAATGTGGTCTACAGGGTCTGTTGAGCCGCATTATGTCATAAAAGTTCAAAATGTACTAAGAATGTCACGTCATCTTGTAATAAAGCCGCGTTGTATAAAAAACTGACGCATTTTGTCATAAACTACGTCAACGCATTATGTAGTAAATTTTTTCACAATATGTAGAAAGTTATTACAATTTGAGAAATTTCTTACAAAATGCACTTGACACATTTTTATTTTTTGAAAATTTTCACAAAAGTAATAAATGTTATGCCTACCCAGGGGCGCCACTACCAACTGTGGGCCCTATGAAAAGGAAACGTTGCGGAACCTTTCATTAAATTGAGGGTACGTTTACACGGCAACACTAGGATCTAATTCCGCAAAGATTTCTCCTTTGCGTTATAAAATCATTCCGTGTTAAGACGAAGCCGCTATGATAACGATCTGCTTTAACACGAGTCCGCGAGGACGGCTGAATACGCTGTAGTGGCCATGCCAGACCAGTAGCTGGCGATGTAGAGCTGTAGTGAAACAGTGGCGGTAAAACACGCGCCCGTGCACAAACGATTTCCGGTTTAGACAGCCTTTAAATGAGAAGAAGAAGAAGAAGAAGAAGAGGCGGACAACACTATTTACAAACAACAATGGCGAGTGGTCGTACAAAGACGCAGGACTTCTTTGTCTGGACAGATGACGAAGTTGAGTTGTTGCTGGATGTGGCAGCTTTATTGTGTCATAGAGGCTGGCAAACCAGCTTGGAGGCGCATTACCGCCACCAACTGGCCTGGAGTGGGTTAACTGGCGGTCCTTGGCTGCGCGCGCATGCGGTGACGTCATATTTTACCCCGGAATGCTCCGATTCGCGTTAACACGGAACTGAAATGCGGAGCGTATCGATAACATTCCACCCTGGACCCTGGTATCAAAAGTTTCCGGATTCAGGCACTCTGGGCACCGTTTCCATGTTAACAGAAGGCTAATCCGCCATGAAATCTTCCCGGAGTCGACTGAATCCTATGCCATGTAAACGGCCCCTCAGTATGTTGTCGATTTGTTGGAGTGGGGGTGGGGTGGGGGGGTGGGGGTCCATACATAACGTCACTTACACTAGTGTTAAAACAAAACTGAAACTTAACACACTTTCAACGTCCGACTCCCAACTTCTATGCCTCTATTATACAGCAGATCTTAAACAAAACTTTCACAACTTCTGGCCTGTATCTACTGGACCCCCTCCACTGCTTTAGAGGTCCCCTACAAATGCTGGGCCCCATGAATTTGTCATGCCCCCCCCCCTTATCGGCGCCCCAGTGTCCTCCAATAACACATCAAGGTTGAAATGTTGAATTTCAGCGTATTTCTATGAGTGAACTATAAAGGGTTAATATCCAAACAACAAATTATTAACTTCTCATCATGTCTGAGTGGGAGAAGAAAATGTTATTGAAAGTTCACAAAAGGAAAATGAGGATGGAGTCGAATAAGTGGAGTGGCGACCTTGTTCCAACAGGTGAAAAATTATTATGTTGTTGATTTTTCTTTTTCTTCAAGGGGAATGTTTTCATATTCATAAGCTAGAACTATTATTGTGTGAAGAGACATATAAAGAAAATAAAGGATATTTACCCCAGCGCAATGTATTTAGTCATAAACTGTCTTATCAGTGAACACATTACCTTTGGACTGAGCCGTACTTTTGAGTCCTTTCTTTTCTCTTAAGTAGTTTTCACCATGTAAGAATGCAGCTTTCTTTTTCTCTTTTATATTTGTTGTAGCATATCAAAGCCTGTCACTGTAGAAGATGAAAAGTTTACGCGTTCTTCACATTTCATTGATTACTGGAATGTTGAAAACTACAGAGAGAGTTGGAAAATGAGTGTGTGGCATCTATTGTTTTACCAGAGTTGTCAGCTGTTAAGCAGAGCAGAGACAACATGGCAGCACATATAATTATATCAAACTAAAACACTCAATTACGGCGCCCAAACTCACTAAATAGTTACTTATAAATATACATATTAGTACCATATTGGCTCTTGATTATATGTACAGATCTGTCCTGCATATTCTATAACTAACATTTCAATCAATAACCTTCTCGTCACTGCTTGTTGATCGTAAGAAATGGTTGAACATTATTATCATAACATGGTTTCACCAGAATCAGCACTCACAAAACATAATGGTGGTTAAATAACTCTGAGTGGAGTATTTTGTGAGGTAGAATGACTTCATTTAAAGTCAGGTCTTGCTCAGAACTAATTTGGCAAGAAGATCGTAATTAATGAACAACACCTCCTTTACTATCAATAAGCAGTAATAAAGAGGGGATGGAGGCAAAGGTGTTAATGGCATTTAAACTGTGGAATACAGTCATGGAGAATAAGGACTTAATAAGTGCTTTATAATGAATTATTTGCCTAGAATACGTACGCTAATAAGTATTTAATGGTATGTATGTGTACATTTTTATTTTATTGCAGTACAGACATATTTTTACAAGCTAACTGTCAACTTGTATTTTGCACCTCAGATGTATGTCTACCACCGTATGGGGATGTTCATTTATTCAACTATACCCCACATTTAAATATTATGCCTGTCATGCACAGAAATGTTTTCATTATGAGTGTTGTTGGAAACTTTAATGAACAGAAAGAAACATGATGCAAAATGCATGGAGTCAATACAGTATGTAAAAGTATAATCAATGCATATTTAATGTGTGCAGGCATTTACATAGAGGTCTGAATATTTAGATACAAAGACATCTATACAGTCCTTCCCATGTAACTGAACTCATCCTCAAAGCGTCTGCAGTAATATTAGGATTTTTCATTGGGATTGAAAGCCCTTTCATCAGAGGGTGATGCATTTGATGCATTAAGTGTGATTGAAGGGTCAGGCATGGGCTATTGCCTGCAGCATTAACTGCTTCTGGCTGCAGCCAGCATGAGTTGGCTTTTCCTCATCAATGATTTCATAGCAGTAAGAAAACTGGGGCAGAGACAAGACTGTTTTCCATACTGGCAAGACTCCTGAATTAGATTTTGTAGGCATCTGCTCGCTGGGATAGCTCAATATGTCTCCGAGCTGGGGCACAGAGTAGGGATAGCTACCCCCAGCCCGACCACAGCAGCCTGTGCATGTGAAGAACCAAATTATGATCAATGCATCCTGAAAATCAAACAGCTCAATATAAGACAAGAGCTCTATGAGGAAAGGTGACTAAAAAGCCGTCGTCTGATGATGAATCAGTGGAAGCATGTGGTAGTTGCACCTGCTGCAGTGCACTTTGATGAATATCTGGCTGTCACTGCAGCAGCCCCACAGGAAAACATAATTACAACTCTTTAATTTCTTCCATCTTGAGCGTACCACAGCGTCCCAAAGTCGCCCAGTGTTGGTTCAGATTTGTCACATGCTCATTACCACAGGTCATAGCTCCTGCCCACGCTGGCTGACTCCCCCACCCCCTATTTCTGTCCTAACCTTTCAAGGACAATGTCTGCTGGAGTTTATGTCATTCACTGGGAACACACATTGTATTATTACATTAATCAATAGGTTTTCATTTTTACAGACAGAATCATCAATGATCAGTGTATGTGTCCATTTTACACAATTTATTCAGGAAGTTCCGACAACATCCTCAAAGTTTGAAAGTTAATTTTAGATACAGTACCTCTCTGAATATATGCATCCTCTGGATGTTGTAAACTCACACCATCTGGGACTTTTCTGTTGCACATTAAAGTAAATGCATGAAATTAGAAACAAATATGCACACATGCAAAGAGTCTTGTTAAAGAGTGATTTAGCTTTTAATACCTCTGCTTTAATAGTCTTCATATGTCATTGATTGAAAAGGCGACGACTTACAAGCTCTGCCAAACATATTGGTGTAATCGATGCAGCGAATCCTTGGGGTGTCAGAAACTTGTAACCAAGACTCAGACCATCTGCTTTCTCAACAGTAAATGCCAAATGAATGAATAAATATGCTAAATGGCATAGGAACACTGTTTGTCAACACGACAACACCCACACAACCCGTGGAGGAACTCCGAGCCAATGTGTCTGTGCGAGGGCTGGAGTTGACCACGGAGAGCACTGGGAGGGCTTCACATTAATGAGTAAATTAAAGTGTTATTTGATATTGGAACACTAGAACCATACAGAATATTAACAAAAACAATATTTTCTTCTAGCACTGTATTTTGAAACCTGGTAATTTTATTCTAATTGTGCCCATGGTGGTCAGAAGTGTCATTATTACTTCAATTAGATAAAAGCACACTCTGTTCAACAAGGTTAGTTATGTAACGATTAGTGAAGTGAGAAATCCAGTCACCAGAAACAAAAAAGATAATAAAAACGAGGCTGTACATGCTTTTGTATTTCTGCAAACCACTGGAATGTATCATCCTAACTTTTCTGAACCAAAAATATATTTCTCGGTACAGGTAAATCATCATTATTGAGCTGTAACTGCTCAATTTAACTGTATGTGAAACGTTCAAGTCCTGTGGTCAGTCCATCTGTCTATTTGTGTGTTCGTAGAATTTCACAAAAAAACTACTGCAATTATTTTCATGAAACTTGAAGAATGAATAAGGAAATAAACCACCAACTGGTATCAACTGATGAATCAGATGTAAGCTCTTTGTTACCATGGCAACACCAGTCAGTTAAAACTAACCAGTGTTGTTTACAAAAAGGAGGAAAATATCAGTAAATATGAGAAAATATTAATATAAAGTCAGTTTATGGTTTGTTAGTTGTTTAAAAAACATTGTACTATAAGTGTATTATTGGTGTTGGTGGAGCAGCCCCCTAGTGGTCAGTTTTGGACGTGCAGATGCTGATGGACAGTGTGTGAAGGTTAAAGGGGTCAAACCTGGACAGGTCACCAGTTCATCACAGGACTGGTATATGAATGAATGAATGAATGAGTGAATGAACAAATGAATGAATGTCTTTATTGTCATTGTACACGTACAACAAAACTGAGAATGCAATCCCTTTTAAGGCCCATGAGGAGAAAATAGTATCAATATAAAAATACTATAAAATCCATTAAAAATTACGATGGCGCATTAGGGCCACATAAGACAACAAAAACACTTGTCACTATGAGAATAAAGTCGTAAAAAATCGAGATGAAACCTGTAATTTTATGAGAATAAAGTCGAATACAAAAAGAGTCATACTTTTACAAGAATGAAATCATAATTTTACGAGAATAAAGTCGTAATGCTACGAGAATAAAGTTGTAGTTTAAAAAAAAACTCATAATTTAACGAAAATAATTTTGTACTTTTATGAGATATAAGTCATAGTATTTGAGAATAAAGCCTTAATATTATGGGAATAAATTTGTAGTTTTTTTTTAACTCATAATTTTAACAAAAATAATGTTACACTTTTATGACAAAGTCGTAATATTTTGAAAAAAAATTTGCAATAGTGGGATAAATAGTCATAATTTAGAAATTGTAAGGCTTAAACCTTGTAGATGACAGAGTTTCCAGTTGCAGCGAACGCAACAAACGAAGCAGCAACTTTCCCTTCTGATGACTAATGCTAATGTATTGATGGTGGGCGGGGCTAATTGGCTCTATATTTCACCATGCGCAAACCCCAATGACTTTAATCTCATAAACGTACAACATTATTTTTGATAAATTATGAGGGTTTTTTTTGACTACGACTTTATTCTCATAATATTATGGCTTTATTTTCATAAAATTATGGGATTTATTTTGATATTTTACGACTTTATTCTAGTAGTGACAAGTGTTTTTATTTTCTGATGTGGGCCTACTGCGGCGTTGTAAAAAAATAAATGAATTAAAACCTCATAAAATAAATATACAAAAGAAAAACTTCCATTTCTTTGGACTGGGAGATGAAATACCTGGACAGAATCCATTCAACCACAGGGTGAACGAGCAAAAATGTGCCAAAGTTGATCATTTCCGAACCCTACCAAAGCATTTTACAGCCTGTATGTGAGAATGAGGATCCATGATTCACCCCAATCATCTCCTGGCTGTTGAGGAAGTAATGACAAGTTGCTTTGATTATATACAGCCTATCTGTGTTTTGCAGAAATGTACAATTGCACCATTTTATTCCAGCCACTGAGTTGGATGTGAATTCAGCTGGTAATAAAAGTTTGGGTGATATAAAGAATATCGCTGTCTGTCAATATAGCTGTAACTGTGTGAGCCTCAGTTGCAGAATCACAAACTTTCAGCCCGATCACTTACAGAAAGTCTGATGAAACTAAACTCTGCGGAAACGGCTCGGTGCATGCACAGACGGAGCTTTCAACTGTAATGCAGTTTTTTTTTCTACCTTTGTGTTCAACTCCTGATGGTTTCCGCTGAAAGACACTCACGGTTCAGTTCATCTACACCTACTTAAGGGTGTCATCTGGCCCTCATTAAAATCATCTGGCAATTCTGCGGAAGCACAGGAGATGAGGATGTCAGGGAGGAGAGATCAGTGCCTCTGCTCGATGAAAGAAGCACTTCCTATCAAACACTCCGTGAGATTATTGCTGATGACACATCAGCAGAGTCAATAGGAGGAAAGAGTCCTCTCCGGGCCAATTGACTCGCTTAATCAAGAGCTGTGTCGGAGCGCCACAACATGCTGCCGATTCTGATCATGTAAAGACGGCTCACCTTGAATTTTCCTGTTGAGAATAGAACATTGTCTCGACGTTAACCAATTTAAATATCTCAGGGGGTTCATTGTGAACTAATAATTTCAGATAAGTGAGATCAAATCATTTCCTATAATTGTATCAAGTCATTTCTTTTCCTGCTGAATCTGAGGTTGGAATATCACACTAAGGATGGGAACTGGGAAGAATTCAGCGATTCTGGGTCCAGCGTCGATATCACTTAGCGATTCAATTCCCTATCGATTCTCATTGAATTAGGGAATAAAGTGTAATACAAACGGCCTTGTTTGCATTCAGAATCAGCTTTATTGGCCAAGTATGGGAGCACATACTTGGGTGTTAAACTCTGGAATTGTCTTCATAATGAGCTGAAGGACTGTGAAAACTGGTTCCAAATGAAAAAAGTGTGTAAAGAAAGAACAATGAGATTATATGAACAGTTATAAATTTTTACATTTTGTTTCGGATCGGTGCAGCGTCTGCAGTGATGCGGTCGTTGTATCGGTCGGTTGTGGTGAAGAATTTACCGGTCAATCTACGTTCCTACCCTCACCTATGGTCATGAGCTTTGGGTCATGACCAAAAGGACAAGATCCCGGACACAAGCGGTCGAAATGAGTTTCCTCCGCAGGGTGGCTGGGCGCACCCTTAGTGATAGGGTGAGGAGCTCAGTCACCAGGGAAGAACTCGGAGTAGAGCCGCTGCTCCTCCACATCGAGAGGAGCCAGCTGAGGTGGCTCTGGCATCTGTTTCGGATGCCTCCTGGACGCCTCCCTGGGGAGGTGTTCCGGGCATGTCCCGCCGGGAGGAGACCTCGGGGAAGACCCAAGACACGTTGGAGAGACTATGTCTCTTGGCTGGCCTGGGAACGCCTCGGGGTCCCCATGGAAGAGCTGGAGGAGGAGTCTGGGGAGAGGAAAGTCTGGGCATCCCTGCTTAGACTGTTACCCCCGCGACCCGGCCCCGGATAAGCGGTGGATAATGGATGGATGGATGGATGGATGTTTTGTATTGCATCTTGTGACATTTATTTACTTATTTTGGTCTGGTATAAGGCTTTTGCATAATTTCGTCAGGTATATATTTACCAATGTTTTGTACTTCCTGGACATGTAGTTTTGCACTTGGTTTTGTTTTCATTTTGTTTATCTTTGGATGTATTTTGTTTGGTTTGTCTGACTTTATACAGTATGAGTTTATAGCTAGTTGTGTATCGCTAACCATTAAGGCTATTATTATTTAGAATGGGGCAGGAAATATAAGATTTTCCTCATTCTGCTCCTTTTCGAGCATGGGTGTGTGTAGGTTTGTTCACTTGGTTATTGAATGTTTGCTGATGAAATGCACAACCATGAACGAAATAAATGAAATGAAACATACAAGGAATTTAGCTTTGGTTTTTATATTGCTCATGACATACAGTTCCGACATGAAGCCAGAACAACATGTGGACCTAGACATAATACAGACAAACATTCGACTAGAGACAAGGACAACAATGAGTTGAGATTTACAGTGGATTTATAATGTAATATGTACAAAGTGCAAATTGGAGGTTTTATTCAGTGAGTGAATCCGGTGATAGATAGATAGATAGATAGATAGATAGATAGATGGATAGATGGATAGATGGATAGATAGATAGATAGATAGATAGATAGATAGATAGATAGATAGATAGATAGATAGATAGATAGATAGATAGATAGATAGATAGATAGATAGATAGATACTTTATTGATCCTGAGGGAACTTCAGGCATACATACATACAACACAGGACTCCTTTGTGATTTTGCTCGGTCTGACAGATCAAACTCTCCCTCACCTACTGCATACGTGCGACATATGAGAAATATCCGCCATGTTTTTCATTCTCACGTCCTGAATCTTGAAAGTCACATGACTCGGATGCAGGCCAATGAAAAAGAATAGGATAAAAAAATATGAACATTTTACAATTTTCAGGCCCTAATTGTGAGACTGATACCTTTTGCATCGTGGACAAACGTAGCTATGTTATATTTTGACATGAGACTGGGTTGGAAATGACATGTGACACATTTGACCTTATGATGTCACAGAAGCAATAAGTGGAATTAAACAGACTAATGAGTCCAAGGAACTGAGCTACCACGCTTTCCAATGGGAAAAAAAAAACCTAGAGATGAAGCACTTATTTAAAGCTAATCTTCAGGTAATTTTCACCAGTTAAAAATATAATCACGTATCAGTCAGTCACACCAGAATTTTCTATGTCGAGTTTTCAGAGTTCAACAAATCACCCATGAGGTTCTTTCTCTGTGTGAAGCAAGGTCACATCCATGTGCCACACAGAGTGATAAATAAGCTGGTTTCTGTGCAAAAAAAACGCAGCCAAAACAGGGACATGACTAAGAGCTTAGAAGGGCTTTGTGGGTGTTGGCCAGTGTGCAGCAGGAATGAGTCAGCTAAAGGTCACGGAGATCAAGGATGTCCACACCGGTGCCGCCTTTAAAATTCAGATGAAATATGTAAGTGGCAGTGAGAGGAACTGGAAAAGAATTTGACACAAAATCAAGTGCATTATGTTTGAACTATACAGTTAGTGCAGCTTCAATTGTTACTCTGCACAATGTGTGTAAAAAATACAGGGTGGGGAAGCAAAATTTACAATATTTTGAGGCAGGGATTGAAAGACAGTGAATGACCAGTTAGTTTATTGAAAGTCATGAGAATTGATTTGCCACAAGAAAATTGACATAATAGAAAATGTTTTTATTCTATGTGTCCTCCTTCTTTCTCAATAACTGCCTTCACACGCTTCCTGAAACTTGCGCAAGTGTTCCTCAAATATTCGGGTGACAACTTCTCCCATTCTTCCTTAATAGTATCTTTAAGAAAGTCGACATTGCTGTGTGATGTTCTATTGGTAGCATGTTCTAAAACGCCCCAAACAGCAGAATCCAGAGGGTTTAGATCTGGGCTAGAAGGCGGCCATAAACATGATTCCCAAAAATTGCTAAAGTTGGATTTGTTGCTGTTGTCAACAAGTGTTTTGGTGTTCTTGTGTAAGATTTTAACTTCAAATCATATTTTACTGCATTTCTAACGGTCTTGTTGTCTACCTCAAGTTCAATTGCCATTTTTCTCATGGATTTGGTTGGATCCTTTAGGATTTTGGATTTGAGAGCTTTAATAAAAGCTTTGGTACGTTTTTTGTTGCTTCCTCCACTTCCAGACTTTCTGGTAATAGTTTTGATCATAGTCATTCTCTTCTTTCCATTATAAACAGTCTTTATGGACACTCCAACTATTTTTGAAATCTCCTTTGGTGTGACGAGTGCATTCAGCAAATCACACACTCTTTGACGTTTGCTTTCCTGATTACTCATATGGGCAAAAGTTTCTGAAAAGGTATGGATAATAGTGTTAGGTATGATTATGACATCAATATATGTTTGGTTTCAAAACAATTGACGTAGTGCCTGCTGAGAAAAAACAACTAAATGTTCATTGTAAATTTTGCTTCCCCACCCTGTAGCACTTTATTATTTGACATCTGTTAAAGGAGTGGTATTTTGCTTTTTAGTTTACCAGCCGACAGACCGTATGCTATTGTCGTCATGCAGCATCCGTCGTCCGTTACAAAAATTTCAATCGTCTTCTTCTCCGAAACTACAATTCCAGTTGACTTGGTACACAGCTTCTTTATGATGATGTCAACAAAAGTTAGTGAAATTATTAGGATCTGGATCTGATTCTGGATTTGGTGCGACTTTGAAAAATGTCCCCATTATAAGAGATAGGAAGTGGATCGATGCAATAACTCAGTAAATATAAATGATATCCAGTGTAAATTTCCGTGATTTAAAAAATCACGGAAATTTACACTGGATATCATTTATATTTACTGAGTTATTGCATCGATCGCTACCGCAAGCTCTGACAAGGATTGACCGCTAAACCCCCCCCACTCTGAAAATCACTGACCCCCCCCTCGTCTTCTGAAATATTCACCCCCCACACACACCCATGTCCGTGCACTTCCTGTCTACCTCACAGTTTCATTCTGCCAGCAGGCCTGGGTGTTGATAGTGTAGGGGAGACTGGGGACAGTTGGAACACAGGTCAGTTGTAACTCTTGCAATTGCGCCAATCAGGAACAACTTAGGACTCACCTAATTCACTCTGCACATGCTCAGTTTAGTCCTTAGTCCACATAAGAAGTTGTAGTGCCGTGAGGCAGACACATCAAAATCTGTGAGTGAAAACATAATTGTGTGCTCAGTCATATTTTTTGCTCTAATTATTTTTGTGATTGCATAGTTTGCATTTGAAAGTTGTGTCAATTATATTTGTGAAATAAACAAAGATTTATGCAACTGTTTATCCACCTGTCAACAATGATCTAATATAAGATTATTATATCCTGTGTAGATCAGTGTTCTTATTTCATATATCGGCCAATATATCGGTTATCGGCTAATATCGGCCGATATATTGGATATTGGCTTTTTTTTAGCCCCCAATATCGGTATCGGCCCCAAAAATCCCATATCGGTCGGGCTCTAGTCTGGTCCCCAGTCTTGGAACCTCAACAGAGGTGACACCAAGAAACTAGCACCGGGTACCAGATTCCAGGTCCATTTTTGTAATGGAAACACAAAAAGGCCGAGTCGAGTCAAGTCGAGCCGGTGCCATGTAGTGGAAACATATACTAATAGAAATACTCAAAAATAAAAGTACCAAAGACTAATAAAAGTGGGTTTAGCTAAATATGACCCCTTGAAATCTCATCACCTCATTAATCTAATTCCAAACACATGCACACATTACAAACACCACACATACTTTACACCTGTGTGAGATCAATATTTCCCAGGTCGGTGTTCAACATCCCCAGAGTCGCAGCGTCAGTCTGGGCTGTCATGTGTAGAGGGAAAAAAAAACAAAAACCCTCCAGTGCTAAAGACAATCATGTTGTTTACTTGACTTTTTCTCCTTTCTTTCTTCAACCACTGTTTTTATTGATCTACTCACAGATCACACTGTCACTACGGGCGCTGAAGGTCTAAATGCTCAGCTGCGAAAAATTTAAGAAGCACTGGCCTGTGTTGACAAAATTAGGACTCTGTTTTCGGTTCATAGTCGACTGGTTTATTCTGTTTGTTGATGCCTCTGAATTTGTGCATATTTATGTAAAAGCTCAAGTTAATATGTTGAATTATGTATTTTCAAATGTGTAGATTTAACATGCTCACAAAATACATTATTGTGCAAAAGTCATTGCATTTGTTGGTTTAAAGTTCTAATAACTACATATGTGTTAAGTATTAGTACTGTGACTTCCCCTTTGCACTTAACATGTCTTTAACCCAGGGGTGTCAAACTCATATTCATTCAGGGGCCACATTCAGCCACTTTGATCTCAAGTGGGCCGAACCAGTAGAATAAGAGCATAATAACCTATAAATAATGACAACTCCAAACTTTTCTTTTTGTTTTAGTGCAAAAAAATAACATTAAAATAATGAAAATATGTATTTTTACAAACTACCCAAGCAAAAAAAAAAGACTAGAATAACCTGAGAAAACTGAAATTTCTTTAGAAAAAATAAGTGCAATTTTACAAATTTTATGCCTCATTGTATCATTTATACATTCACAAAGACACAAAACATTTAGTAAAAAGCAGAATATTGTTAAAATTGCCCTTAATTTTCTTAAGAAATTTCAGTTCTTTCAAGTTATTCTCATCTTTTTTGTTTGGGTAGTATGTAAAACTAAATATTTTCATGATTTAATGTTTTTGTTTGTTTTTTTTTCCACTTAAACAAAGAAATATTTGGCGTAATATTTATAGGCATAATGTAAAATTTTGGTTTTCACATTAAACCAAGAAGGATATTTGGAGTCATAGGTTATTTTCCTATTATTTTACTTGAAATCACATTGGTCAGTGTGTGGCCCCTGAACTAAAACGAGGTCGACATAATTGATTGTTAATATCTTCAGTGTAATTTTTGCACTTTGCAAATTCATCCCGCGGGCCGGATTGAACCCTTTGGCGGGCGGATTTTGGCCCCCGGGCCGCATGTTTGACACCCCTGCTTTAACCCTTTTGTTCAAACAAGATAAGATTCATGGCTTTCATTTTCTGATGTTTTATACCAGGTTTCATTTAGCGCATGTCAGATGTTTGAAAGAAAGTAGCTGTGCTTCAATAAAATATCGAGGAAATATGAAGCAATCGTTTGAAACCATGCAAGAAAGAAGATTAATATTACATGCATTTCCATAAATTGGTCTGAAGTGAAAAAGATAAAATAAGATAATCCTTCATTAGTTCAACACAGACATTTGCAGTGTTACAGCAGTGTACGGGATAGTAATATTAAAAGTAAAAGTTATAAAAAAGTACATATATACAAAATGTAAACATATATGAAGTGTAGCACCGTATTAATGGGTACAGAAAAAAGATGTAAAAGCAAAGTTTTATAATAAGTCTTGGAATAAACAGGGTGGGGAAGCAAAATTTATAATATTTTGAGGCAGGGATTGAAAGACAGTGTATGACCAATTAGTTTATTGAAAGTCATGAGAATTTATTTGGCACAAGAAAATTGACATAATAGAAAATGTTTTTATTCTATGTGTCCTCCTTCTTTCTCAATAACTGCCTTCATACGCTTCCTGAAACTTGAGCAAGTGTTCCTCAAATATTCGGGTGACAACTTCTCCCATTCTTCTTTAATAGTATCTTTAAGAAAGTCGACATTGCTGTGTGATGTTCTATTAGTAGCATGTTCTAAAACGCCCCAAATAGCAGAATCCAGAGGGTTGAGATCTGGGCTAGAAGGCGGCCATAAACATGATTCCCAAAAATTGCTAAAGTTGGATTTGCAGAAATCTTGTATTTTTCTAGCTGTGTGGGCTGGAGCACCATCCTGTGTCCATACATAATTTCAAGTACAATACAATACAGTATTTTCTTCTTGTTTTTGAAGAAAAGAGAATGAGGAATAAATATGTACGTTCATTTCCAGAGGTCAACCAATGTGGGTTTTTCTAAGGTCGATGCTGATTTTTAAAAATTTGTTCAGTCAATTTTTGAGGCCAATATTTAAGGTTGATTTATTTTTATTTAAGCGCATTGTTCGTAAAATACAACTGAAACACTCCGATCATTAAGATTTCTATGCAGCAATAGAAATGAAATTATTAATATATATATATATATATATATATATATATACACATAGTACTCTTAACATTTGTTGAACTTCAAGTGCTGCCCACACATGTGCCTGATCAAATATCTTATAACATTTTTATTACTGATCAAATATCGGCTTTCAAAAAAAAAAAAAAAAAAAAATTAAAGCCGATATTGAAAAAAAATCAAAATATCGGCCGGCCACTATATCAGTCTACTTCTATTCATTTCAACCCTAAAAATACAACAAAGATAAAGGTGGACTAGGACTGTTTCCGCAGTATTGTATATTTACTGAAACAACCTACTAAAAAATAGGAGCGAGCATAAATTTCATGGAAAAAAAAACATGTCTCAGTTTTTTTCAGGGTCATCACATTCCATTTCAAACCAAGCAAATGTATTTTTCATACATAAGCACATGTTTGGTGCATTCAGAACTCATTACTCTAATAATAAACTGAGTGAAAACTGCAGGGAGGCTTCCAAAAGCAGGTTTGACATTTCAGTTCTGACATGTCACACACAGATTTGAGAGTCTTTTCATTGCCACTGTCTGTAAATCCATATTTAACACTCACTCGGGGTCATATATCCATTATATCGTGCCTATAAATGACAATGTCAACTTAACCTGTCATCTTTCAATCACATGTCTGTTTCCCCACCCTAAAGCCAGCTCCTGCACATCTGTGATGCATGTCACACTGATATAGTAAAGCTCATTGTACAGGCTGTCATTACGGATGCAGGCAACTTAGTGTGGAAATGGAGTTAGAATCTCTGCAGGGAAGGAAAGACCAGTTTATTTGCAGAGCACAATTCATACATATGGAAGAGTTTTATACAAATAAAAGACATAGGATAAATACAGACAAGAATAAAGATTATTACAGTAAAATATAGAGTTTTAAGTAGAATATTAAATAAAATTAGGATTAAAATGAAAAAGAAGAGTGCAGATAGAACCATTTCTGTTGGCATTTGCAGAACTACAAACACGTTTTCAACTTGGACTTGGATTATCATATTATCTATTCCAGATTTTGGTAGAATAAAACTGAAATGCTGCTTCTATATACAATACAGTATATGACCAAAACAAATCCCGGTCTTGTATTTTTTTTTTTTTTTATTATCAGGGGTGTCAAACATACGGCCCCATCAATAATAGTAGTTCAGAGCAGTTAAATACCATCATAATAATCTATAAATAATGAGAAATTAATAAAAAAAAAGTCTTTGTTTTAGTGTAAAAAAAAAACCAAAACCAAAAAATAGAAATAACCTTAACATAGCACAATTCACACACACAGAAGAGTTTTACACAAATAAAACACATATTATAAATACATAGACAAGAATAAAGATTATTACAGTAAAATACAAAGTTTTAAGTAGAATATTAATTAAAATTAGGGTTAAAATAAAAAAGAAGAGTGCAGATAGAACCATTTCTGTTGGCATTTGCAGAACTAAAACTAAATGTTTTCATCTTGGACTTGGATTATCATATAATCTATTCCAGATTTTGGTAGAATAAAACTGAAATGCTGCTTCTATATACAATACAGTATATGACCAAAACAAATCCCGGTCTCGTATCTTTTTTTTTTTTTTTTTTTTTTTAAATATCAGGGGTGTCAAACATACGGCCCTATCAATAGCGTTAAAATCTTTTTAGTTCAGGTTCCACATACAGACCAATATGATCTTACGTAGTTCAGAGCACTTAAATACTATCATAATAATCTATAAATAATGACAAATTAATTAAAAAAAAAATTGTTTTAGTGTAAAAAAACCCAAACAAAACAAAACCAAAAAATAGAAATAACCTTAACATAGCACAATTCACACACATAGAAGAGTTTTACACAAATAAAACACATATTATAAATACATAGACAAGAATAAAGATTATTACAGTAAAATAGAAAGTTTTAAGTAGAATATTAAATAAAATTAGGGTTAAAATAAGAAAAGAAGAGTGCACATAGAACCATTTCTGTTGGCATTTGCAGAACTAAAACTAATGTTTTCAGCTTCGACTTGGATTATCATATTATCTATTCCAGATTTTGGCAGAATAAAACTGAAATGCTGCTTCTATATACAATACAGTATATGACCAAAACAAATCCCGGTCTCGTATCTTTTTTTTTTTTTTTAAGATCAGGGGTGTCAAACATATCAATATCAATAGCATTAAAATCTTTTTAGTTCAGGTTCCACATACAGACCAATATGATCTTAAGTAGTTCTGAGCAGTTAAATACTATCATAATAACCTATAAATAATGAGAAATTAATAAAAAAAAAAATTGTTTTAGTGTAAAAAAACCCAAACAAAACAAAACCAAAAAACAGAAATAACCTTAACATAGCACAATTCACACACACATAGAAGAGTTTTACACAAATAAAACACATATTATAAATACATAGACAAGAATAAAGATTATTACAGTAAAATAGAGAGACAGAGCTGTAGAATGAGTCTGACCCCCCCCCCCCCCGTTTCAGATCGTTAGCTTTCATTACGGTATGGATTCACTGTGACATCAATGAGTTTATACGAAAACTCCATTTTTATCTCAGATCTTGTATTAATGATGAAAAGCTGGAACACTGTGTAAAGTCTTCATCCTATCACTAAGACTCTCAATGTGGTTTAGGTCTGGACCATGTTTTCCCCCCCAAGAATCTTTCATCCTACAAAATGGTGGTTCACGATAATCCTTCCAGGTTTTAATAATGTGTTGGGAAATTTTTAAACCCAGTTTGAGGAGTTTCAGCATCTCATTAGTTCTTATCTTTGATACAAGCCTCCAGAAACAGAGTTAGAGCTTTTTTTTTTAATGGTTGTTTAAGAAATGAGAAGCTACTCACGGCATCATTTAGGGTTAAAGAACATGTTGCAGTCTAGACATATTAATCACTGCAGTAATTATACACTCCC
This sequence comes from Sphaeramia orbicularis, assembly GCF_902148855.1. Classification (NCBI taxonomy): domain Eukaryota; kingdom Metazoa; phylum Chordata; class Actinopteri; order Kurtiformes; family Apogonidae; genus Sphaeramia; species Sphaeramia orbicularis. The sequence continues at coordinate 8,681,258 of NC_043966.1, forward strand.
TTGCCTCTTTGTTAAGTTAAATCCAGGTGGGGAGTGTTTTTGTGGCCAGACTGTGAATGTAAATCATTATCTTTTTGGTGTTTTATCACCATGCGCTGCTACTTCCACTGCTACATCCTAAGAATAAATACAGTCCTGCAGCTTTAAATGGATGCTTTTTCTGATTGTCTTTTCACCAAATTGCGTCTTTATAGATAAACTGCTGTCATAGACGGATTCCAACAGATTCCAGACGGTACAGTGTATGTTATGTAATTACAGGGTGGGGAAGCAAAATTTACAATGAACATTTAGTTGTTTTTTCTCAGCAGGCACTACGTCAATTGTTTTGAAACCAAACATATATTGATGTCATAATCATACCTAACACTATTATCCATACCTTTTCAGAAACTTTTGACCATATGAGTAATCAGGAAAGCAAACGTCAAAGAGTGTGTGATTTGCTGAATGCACTCGTCACACCAAAGGAGATTTCAAAAATAGTTGGAGTGTCCATAAAGACTGTTTAGAATGGAAAGAAGAGAATGACTATGAGCAAAACTATTACGAGAAAGTCTGGAAGTGGAGGAAGCAACAAAAAACGTACCAAAGCTTTTATTAAAGCTCTCAAATCCAAAATCCTAAAGGATCCAACCAAATCCATGAGAAAAATGGCAATTGAACTTGAGGTAGACAACCAGACCGTTAGAAATGCAGTAAAATATGATTTGAAGTTAAAATCTTACACAAGAACACCAAAACACTTGTTGACAACAGCAACAAATCCAACTTTAGCAATTTCTGGGAATCATGTTTATGGCCGCCTTCTAGCCCAGATCTAAACCCTCTGGATTCTGCTATTTGGGGCGTTTTAGAACATGCTACCAATAGAACATCACACAGCAATGTCGACTTTCTTAAAGATACTATTAAAGAAGAATGGGGGAAGTTGTCACCCGAATATTTGAGGAACACTTGCGCAAGTTTCAGGAAGCGTGTGAAGGCAGTTATTGAGAAAGAAGGAGGACACATAGAATAAAAACATTTTCTATTATGTACATTTTCTTGTGGCAAATAAATTCTCATGACTTTCAATAAACTAATTGGTCATACACTGTCTTTCAATCCCTGCCTCAAAATATTGTAAATTTTGCTTCCCCACCCTGTATATACTGTAGTGAAACAAATATAATTACCTCATATATTTAAAGTATTTTTACATTTTAGGTTCGAAGTGTGGACATATTTTCAGTATGGACTACAGGATGAAATCAAGGGAAGGTTAACATCTGGTCAAAACAAATTAATTACAATAATTTACGCCAATATTTTTGGGTAGGTAATTACTTATGTTTTCAGGAAAATGTATTTTGAAAAGAGAGATTTTGCTCCGCTAAATCCAAAAATGACATCTGTTTTTCTCAGTCAGGTCAGGTTTTTTTGCTAATTTGATTTGGAAAAAATTGATCTTCTCACAAAATTGATTACATTTTTGTGACTTTATCAGTTGATTTTTTTATATAGTTCTCACCCAAAATAGGTTTTAAGAGAAAAAAAATCATTTGATCACTTGATTCCTGTTAGGTACAATGGTGTATTCACCGCAGATGTAGCAGAATACGTCAGGCTTATTTTTGCAAGATCTTCTAGTCGAAGCCATTTCATTCACCTGTAATATTAAAAAAAACATTCATCATAAATTGGCAAAAGTCAAATCTTCAGAACTCGTTTATTGCAAGAAATATGAAAGAATTTTGTATCATATGATGTGAAAATGCCCATAAATGTAAGCAAAAATGTTAAAAAGCCAATATGTAGCATAGTTCAGAAAGGTGACCTGATTGAGCAAAATTAATGTGATTTTTGGATTCAGCACACCAAAATGATCCTAAATCAGCTCAAAAAACTTCAACAATAAATTTGTTGTTGACCAGTGTAATTATATTATTTATGTTATATTCTAAACACAGTGTGTTTAAAATTAATAAATGCATATATCTATGCAACATACATTTTGAATATAATGTTAATATTATTTGTATGTTGTAAATATTGTAAAAAAAAAAAAAAAAAAAAAAAAAAAAAAGAAAAAAGTATGATATTGATAACTGAAATAAAACACGTTTAATTTGATATTTACTTTTGTTGTCCATCCATGATGCTGCCATTTGGCAAAACTCTTTCTATTTATGGGTGATAAAATATTTTTTTCCTCTAACCAATTATTAGGTTGTAAAATAGAGGGTTTAAGGTATACACTGAGTACATTTTAGGATGAAAATGTCATTGGAACTTTGTAATTCTTGCAAAATAATCCGTGAGTTTTTGATATTTTTCACTTAAAAATATTTGAAACAAAATTTTGCCCTTTGAGTATGTTTAAGATCGTACTTAGACCTTTCCAATTATGTGGAATATTTGTCTGAAACTTGTCTGGTTCAAAAGTTATGAATCAAAAAGTAGTGGGATGTCCATCCGTGACGCCCTTGACCTCGTCCTACAACCGCTGCTGCTGACAAACAATTATGGCGTACTCTGAGAAATGTTTGTCGGAAGTCTTGACCTTATTTGTGCAAATGTTGTGATGTAACTAGTTATAAAACGGAACAAATTAAGCAGGAATTAAAACAGGTTGTAGAAATCCACTCGATTTTTGCCTAAATGAATATAAAGATAGTTTTGCAGCACCTGGAGGATTCAAATTCAAACTTTATTATTAAATATTAGGGTCCAAATACACAAATAAATGAACTAAAGATTAATAAAAGTGGGTTTAGATAAATACAACCCCTTTAAATGTGAAATGAAACTCAACACAGAATGCATACAAGTAGGATTTGGAATTCATCAGCCTCAGTTATGTTTATCTAATCTCCATTCTACTACTTCATTTCTATATATAGTAATTATTTGTTTTAATCTGTTTATTTCTTTGTATTTTATGGATTGTTTGTTTTATCTTGTTGTACAGTGTCCTTGGGTGTCTTGAAAGGTGCTTATAAATAAAATGTATTATTATTATTATTATTATTATCTGTGTTCTAAGAAACATGTTCATATAATGACAAAAAAAAACAACAATTCACTAAAATAATCCTGGTCCAATGATACTGCATGAATTCAATTTATGAAATGTATTAAAAATTTATATTTATAGTTACGTGAGAGGAAAAAGAAATGAGGGCAGCGCTTTAATTCTTTATTATATTAGGGTTTTATATCCACTTTATCTTAACCCTATTAAAAATAGTCATTCAACCTCAACAACAGAAACCTGCAATGAATAAAATATTCGACTCCAACTAAAGATCCCACCAGATTGTTTCTTCATGGCACATTTCTCATGGAGTAATTCTGTCTTTTCATGGTGAAGAGTGGATATTTATATGCTTGGCCTTGCCCTAGCTCCACTGCCATAGTAATTGAGGAATAGGCTTTCATTGAAGTGGTCCTATCACTACAGTGAAGAGACCTGGCAGGCATCAGCACGTAGGGAAACCAGAACAGCCAAGCCGTTCGCCGTGCCAGGCATTTCACATCATTGGAAATTCCATCATCGTTGTGCCTCAGGCAGACAGGATGGAAATATCAGCCACAAAAATAATTAGTTAACACAGAACTTCTTATAACCACGGCCCATTTGTGTCAGTGCGTTTGTGCATTTTGCAGGAATACACAAACAATTATTTACATTTTTGGTGTTTTTCCTTCCACTTCCTATTAATGAATCAGTATTTGTGCAGGATCTTTGCATTTTTACTGATTATCTGTTCATTGAAATCACTGTTGTTCAACCTTGGGGTCGGGACCCCACGTGGGGTCTCCTGGAATTCAAATGGGGTCATCTGAAATTTCTAGTAATTGATAAAAAAAAAAAAAAAGACTTACCAATAATAAATATATGGTGAGTTTTAGAAGACATTTCACTGGAAAACCTAAACCAACCCACCTCCATGCAACATTCAGCAGTAGAGATCGTCTGTTTGGTCCCCTCTCCTCACACACACCAAACTACAGGGGTTGGACAAAATAATGGAAACACCTTCACCTCAAGATGATAATGCCCCAATCCATATAGCTAGAATTGTTAAAGAATGGCATGAGGAACATTCTAATGAAGTTGAGCATCTCGTATGGCCGGCACAGTCCCCAGACCTCAACATTAACTCTTTAAGTGCCAGACAGTTAAGGGGCTAATAAGCCTTAAAAGTGTCACAGAATTTGGCCGTTTTTCAGTATTTCGCGTCGTTTTTATAATATTTGAAGAATCCTGCAGGAAACCGCTCGGTAACATACGACCGATTGCTGATTAGATCCAAAACGCACCGGACGCAGCCGATTCATTATTGATCGTAATTTGCATAATTTCTAATAACAATAATAATAATAATAATAATAATAATAATCTTTATTTATATAGCACTTTTCATACATTAAAAACTGTAGCACAAAGTGCTTTACATATCAGTTTAAAAATCAGTACCGCCCCCCAACCACACCCACCCACTCACCTGCACACACACACACACACACACACACACACACACACACACACACACACACACACACACGCAAACCCACAAGCTCACACATACTTAAGAAGACTGACTGAGCACGGGTAGACCAGAACAAAAATGTACAAGTAAAAGTAAAACATCAGTTTAGGAGGCGCTGTCTCAGGGAGCCATCCGCACCAGGATGCAGCCGCCGACCCCGGCGACCAGGCACCAGCAACACAGCCCCGCATCCCAACTAATGGGAGAGGGCCAACTGGGACCCCCACCCACCAGAAAGGAGCGGACCCCAGTGAGAGAAGGCGCCACAGTCCCCGGAGTCCACAGCCGCCCCCCGGCATGGAGGGCTCCCTCTGATGAAACACCGGAGAATAAGAAACATTAAAAAGATATAAAAATATTATTCGGTCGCGTGACCTCAAATTCCCGTCTGCTTGGTCTCAAAAGGGGGACACAGAAAGAACGACATCGAAATGTGAGAAAGAAATGGGGGTGGATGGTTTGTTTGTACACAAATATGGCGTGTTCTCCAAAGCCGATCTGATCGGCCCGTGGCACTTTACAGGTTGTATTCGTAAAGCTGATTTAATCGGCCCATGGCATTGACAGAGTTAATGAGCATTTATGGTCAGTTTTAGAGATTCAAGTAAGACGTCCATTTCCACCGCCATCATCTCTAAAAGAGTTGGAGGGTATTCTAACTGAAGAATGGCTTAAAATTCCTTTGGAAACAATTCACAAGTTGTATGAATCAATACCTCGGAGAATTGAGGCTGTAATTGCCGCAAAAGGCGGACCTACACCATATTAAATTATATTTGGTTGATTTTTTAAGGTGTTTCCATTATTTTGTCCAACCCCTGTATAATGATGAATATGTAATCCAGGGGTCACCAATCCTAGTCCTCGAGGGCCGGAATCCTGCATGTTTTAGATGTACCTCTCTTCCAACACACCTGATTCAAATGCTAAGCCTATCATCAAGCTCTGCAGAAGCCTGATAATGATCGTCATGTGTGCTGGAAAAGGGAAACATCTAAAACATGCAGGACACCGGCCCTCGAGGACCAGGATTGGTGACCCCTGATGTAATCAGTAGGCCTGTAGCGGTACACAAAATTTTCGGTTCGGTACGTTTTCGGTTTTCAAAGTCACGGTTCATTTTTTTTTTGGTTTGGTACGAGAAGAAAGAAAACCCCTCAAAATGTCTTTAATACATATATGAATTTTTGAAAAATTTTCCCCCAATTTTTGGACACAATAGAATATAGAAAAACAGGAACAGAATTCTGCTGCTATGAATCAAATAGAAAATAAAATGAATTATTAATATTACTAACTGTATTTTAAACATTAGTATTGGACTGTTCCCTGAAAGGTAGTTTCGAACAAACAACAAAAATCTAATCCCAGTTCTGTCAGTTCACATTCTGCATAAAAATACCAAAAAATTTCCACATGAAGTGCAACATTAACAAGAGGACAAACTGGTATTCTGTTTAAACAAACTGAAGAGCAACAATGACAACAAAAAATTAACCAAATTATTTATTTTAGGACAGAGAACAAACTGTTTAGGACACTTTGTGTACGTAAATGCGTGCATGTAGGGTGCGATTTGTCGGGGGGGATTTTTTTTTTTTTTTTTTGTCGGAGCCGGGGGGGTGGGGGTGTCCATAACTAGCAGGACTAACGCTGGCGTGAAACAAAAGTGAAACTTTATATACTTTCAACGTCCAAGTCCAGGTTCTATTCAGAGTATGTATGTGTGAGAGAGAGAGAGAGCGACAGAGCTACAGTAAGTGTTTTAGAACTACCGTAGTTCATAGGCGGCAAACAACGTCTGTCTTATCACCGTCTCTTTCCCCGTTGTTGTCTTTCACTGGGACCTGAACTGATCCCAAATGGGACTGTACTGATGGTGGAGGATCTTCAGTCTCTTCCTTCCAGGTTCACGTCATATTTGTTGTTTTTTTTTTTTGTTTTTTTTACCTTATATCAGCTCCTATTTCGTATTTCGGGTCAATGTGCGGGTCCCTCAAAATGTCCGTGTGGAACTTGCGCAGATTAAAAGTTCCTCATCAAACAACAGCTTTCGTTCCTTTTTCTTTTTCTCAACATACTGTGCCGTTTCGGTACAGCTGTGTACCGAACTGAACAGGTGTGTACTGAAACGGTTCGGTACGTGTACCGTTACAGGCCTAATATACAGGGTGGGGAAGCAAAATTTACAATGAACATTTAGTTGTTTTTTCTCGGCAGGCACTACGTCAGTTGTTTTGAAACCAAACATATACTGATGTCATAATCATACCTAACACTATTATCCATACCTTTTCAGAAACTTTTGCCCATATGAGTAATCAGGAAAGCAAACGTCAAAGAGTGTGTGATTTGCTGAATGCACTCGTCACACCAAAGGAGATTTCAAAAATAGTTGGAGTGTCCATAAAGACTGTTTAGAATGGAAAGAAGAGAATGACTATGAGCAAAACTATTAGGAGAAAGTCTGGAAGATACTATTAAAGAAGAATGGGAGAAGTTGTCACCCCAATATTTGAGGAACACTTGCGCAAGTTTCAGGAAGCGTGTGAAGGCAGTTATTGAGAAAGAAGGAGGACACATAGAATAAAAACATTTTCTATTATGTACATTTTCTTGTGGCAAATAAATTCTCATGACTTTCAATAAACTAACTGGTCATACACTGTCTTTCAATCCCTGCCTCAAAATATTGTAAATTTTGCTTCCCCACCCTGTATGTATATGTATATGTATATATATATATATATATATATATATATATATATATATATATATATATATATATATATATATATATATATATATATATGATGAGAGAGACTATCACAATACATAAAAGACAAACTGTGAAGCTGAAACTGCAGCACTGTGGTTATGTTTATCTGTCAAATGTTCATTGTGGTCAGTTTCAGATGCTGCAGCTCTTTCATAATTCATAGTTTGAGTTCTTGTTTGTTCACTATTAATTGTCAGCCTTGTCATATACCCTGACCAAGGAAAATAAAATTCTCCCTTTGTGCAGTAATCTACACTTGGCTTTTCTGCCTCTGTCCATAATAATAGACATTATATAGACTAAATGTCATCTAAAATTAACGTTTATTTGCAACATAGTATAGCAAACTATTACATGATCAAAAACAAATTAATTTTAGCAAAAAAAACAAAACAAAAAAAAGTCTGTTTTGAATGTCTGGGGTCGTCAGAAATTTGTGATGTTAAAATGGGGTCACAAGCCAAAAAAGATTGGGAACCACTGATACAAATGCTTCTTAAATTGGATCCTAAAGCTTCGTGGTTCGTCCTGTAAGAATACAGGGGTTGGACAAAATAATGGAAACACCTTAAAAAATCAACCAAATATAATTTAATATGGTGTAGGTCCGCCTTTTGCGGCAATTACAGCCTCAATTCTCCGAGGTATTGATTCATACAACTTGTGAATTGTTTCCAAAGGAATTTTAAGCCATTCTTCAGTTAGAATACCCTCCAACTCTTTTAGAGACGATGGCGGTGGAAATGGACGTCTTACTTGAATCTCTAAAACTGACCATAAATGCTCAATAATGTTGAGGTCTGGGGACTGTGCCGGCCATACGAGATGCTCAACTTCATTAGAATGTTCCTCATGCCATTCTTTAACAGTTCTAGCTGTATGGATTGGGGCATTATCATCTTGAGGTGAAGGTGTTTCCATTATTTTGTCCAACCCCTGTATACATAAACATTAAGTGCATTTCCTTCCTTATGAAACCAGGTCAAGGCTTACATATAAGCAGATCCACAGTTATCAGGTTATTAAGCCTGTTCATATAATTGTCATGAGAGCTGAAGACATTTCTGATATTCTTTTTTTTTTCTTCCTCCTTTTCTTTACGGTCATGTAACTCCATCTGCATTCATGTGACATCAGTGAGTGTAGTTCCCATGCTGTGAAGTGAGTAGATCGATTCTACACTACAGGATTGAAGTTATATAAGCATTGTTACACAAGGAAACCAGGTGAACTACATTTTGAAGAAACCGAGGTGTAAAGCTGAGGCACAGCCTGCACACTTCAGTATTTCCTTATTGTAAGTCATATATGGGTGCTTCTATGAAACAGGACATGGGGGCTAAAAATTCCAACCAGATGTCGACTAATGTTATGAAGCAAATTTGGAAGCACTTTGGGTCTATTTTAAAAAGAAATACTGACTGAGATAAAAGAGAAACTATTTTTTAGATTAAACACATTTTTATATTATTTTACTTTATATTTAATACAAGAATCCGCATGTAACAGGGTCAAAAGGACACGAAAATTACATGCTACTGTTTTTTTTTATCTCGTTATTCTCTCACAGGTACATTTTGTGAATCAAACCAATTATGCAAGACAGTGTTTCACAAAAATGACCACTGTTGCAGAATCATTCATGATTTATATGTGTTTAAATGGGCGGGTTATGCATGTAACGTAAGTGGACACGATGGGTTACACGTGGAATAAGACTGAGTTTCATGAAAAACCCACATGTCTGGATTAGAAAAACCACTAGGATCGACACATTTAACACAGTGTCTTTATTTACAGTGGCATATAAGACCATTTACAGCCATGTTTTCAGACCAAATGCACTGACACCTTGGTAGTTTTTCATGTCCCAATTTTGGTCCTATTTTTGGCCCCAATATTTTATTAAAAATTCATTAATTTTGGGATGGCTCAGAGCAAGAGTATAATTTCTTTTTGCATTTATCTGTGGTCATCATTAGGTACATCCTGGTGGGAAATACTATGTCTAAATTTATCTTTTATTATTGGGTCTACAAAAGCAAAATAAACCCAGTTTCATAGAAGCACCCATATTCTTTGCAGCACTGAACATTATTATCACATTTCCTCATATTGTGCAGGCTTATCTACAATAAAATCTGAATCAACATCAGAACATGCCGAATATTTTAACCCATTCATGCATGAATTATGAGAACCTTAATCATGATTTTCCCCCGTTTTTATTCCTCTTTAGGCATGAACAAAAAAAAAAAAAAAAAAAAAGCAGTTGACAGCTTTTTATGAACCTATTTTTCACGGAGCTGCAAAAATGTCCACTCAAATGGATATGATGCATTTAATTTTTGAAGCAAAGAAACGTGTATTTACTGATATACAGTGAAAACTACGAACTATAAACACTTTTAATGCTGCTAATCTGATGTTTTCTCATATTTAAACATACTCTAATACTAGTTATTACTCACTTCATGGAGATAATATACAAAAAAAAACCCATTTTGTTAAAGAAAAAATGATAATTACAGTCTAATAACAATTGATTTACACTCAAACATGTTACTGCAGATCAGGTTTTATCAAGAACAGCAAAGTTACATATGCATAAGTGTCCACTGTGTCGGCTGATATGGAACTAAAACAACAAAACCCATGAATATATAAGAGAACAGCTGGAGAAGAACTGTCCACTGGAGTGACCACTGTGCATGAAAGGGTTAAAGTGCAACCACCAAAACCAATCATGAGTATGTGGATCACAGGCGGCAAACTGCTGTCAGCTGGTCACAGCCAGGCATGGCAGACCAGGGCTCTTCAGAGGCTATGTGCATTGATTTGATTGGCAGACGCCATCTTACCCTTGATGGCATTGGATCCAAATTTGTCCCAATTGCTTTGCTGACGTGTGTTGTGCAGAAATCTGCCAAGAGAAGGCATGTCTGCACCGTGAGGAAATGCAAGGCAACAGAATGGCTGTTATATTCTACATGCCAAGAATATACAGTAGAATGTGAAGGTCTGAGGTCACATTAGAGAAATAATAATGGATTAATTTTGGTCATTTTAAATTGGAATAAAGCTAATAATGTTATAACTTTGTGATAAAGTCACAAAATGTTTGAGCCCATAACTTTTTTTTTTTTTTTTGTTTTTGGTGATTTTCACATTATTGGCCGAGCATTAACTCTTTCATGCATGAATTATGAGAACCTCAGTTGAGATTTTTTTTCCTGAGTGCTTTTATTCCTTTTTAGGCATGAAAAAAACAATGCAATTGATTTTTTTTTTTTTTTTTTATGAACCTATTTTTCATGGAGTTACAAAAATGTCCACTCAGCTGGACACCATACATTTAATTTTTGAGGCAAAAAAACATGTGTATTTAAAACCCATCCTCAGAAAGTGAAAACTATGAAATAAAACCATTTTTTATGCTGCTAATCTGATGTTTTCTAACATTTTAACATACTCTAATACCAGTTATTACTCACTTCATGGAGATAATATGCAAAAAAAACCAAAACTTTTTGATTATGAAAACTTTTAAATTACAGTCTAATAACAATTAGCTATTGATTTACACTAAAACATATTTCTGCAGATCAGGTTTATGAAGAACAGCAAAGTTACAGTCATGATATGAATTGCAGTGTATGTGATGGTGTTGTGTTGGATGATACGGAACTAAAACAACAAAACCCATGAATATGCAAGAGAACAGCTGGAGAATAACTGTCTACTGTTGTGACCAGTATGCATGAAAGGGTTAAACCAGGGTTTCTGCAGGTATCAGCAAATCTAATTTGAATGCTTTTTAATGCCATTTTTAACCCATAAAGGCCCAGTGCTACTTTAGTGCCAGTACACAAATTATTTTTTCTCTCTATTTTGACCTTTCTTTGGTGATTTACCACCATTTATTATAATATTATCTACTGCATTTTCTGTATTTTTCAGTTAAAATTATGCAACCTAGTATAACACATCAGAAAACCTATGCAATATATCTCATATTGTCAGAACAAAAGGGTTAAAGGAATGTTAAGTGTAAAGGGAGGTCACATTAAATATGACCACTTTGGTTTAAGTTGTATTTTTTTTTTTTTCAGTTTGAACTTTTGTTTTTCCTGCTACTTAACTCATACACTGGCCTGGATACGCTGAGTTTACTTTAAAAAAAATTGGCAAAAGTGGTTGCTTTAAAAAAAATTAAGTAATAATGAATGAACTTTTTAAGTACATTTAACTGACATTTAACTAAGATTTAACCCTTTCATGCACAAATTATCAGAACATTAATGAAGATTTTTTTTTCTGAGTATTTTTATTCCTCTTTAGGCATGAGAAAAAAGAAACATTTTTATGAACCTATTTTTCATGGATTTACAAAAATATCCATTCAGTTGGACACAATGCGTTTAATTTTAGAAGCAAAGAAACATGTGTTTACTGAAATACTGCGCGAAAACTCTGAAATAAAAACATGTTTAATGCTGCTAATCTGATGTTTTCTCACATTTTAACATACCTGCATGGAGATAGTATGCAAAAAAAAAAACAAAAAAAAAAACTTTTTTGTTTAAAAAATACAAAACAGTTAATTACAGTCTAATAACAATTAGCAATTGTTTTAAACTCAAACATGTTTATTGCTGATCAGGTTTATCTGGAGCATCAAATTTACAGTAATGGTATGAATTACAGTGTATGGGATGATGCATAAGTGTCCACTGTGTTGGCTGATATGGAAATAAAACAACAAAAACCATGAATATGCAAGAGACCAGCTTTGAACAGCTGTCCACTGTAGTGACCATTATGCATGAAAAGGTTAAAGTGAAATGTGCTAAAAAAAAGTTCACTAAACTCAATTTACAGTCTCCCCCGCTGAGAAAAGTAGCAAGTCAGCTAGCGGACACCTAAGAGACAATGTTAGTGGAACAGGTCAGTGGAACTGGTGGACGATAAAACAAAACACTCCTCTCATGGTTAATAAACGATCATCGATAGCCAACAGCCACTTAGAACTTTTTGAGTTGTATCTTGTATGATAAGCACCGAAACTTCTATAGCAGCTACTCTTGAACCAAAAACACTGAGACTGGCATGTGCAGACCATATATGGGCAGTGTGCTGCAGATAGTGCAGAGGTTCATTTTTGTTTTTTTGTTTTTCTTTTATTTATTATTTTATTTATTTATTATTTATTTAACACTCTTATTAAATAATGTGGTTACTTTGTTGGGATTGCACAAAAATAACGTTACGATGTTAGTTCTGAACAGTGGCGATTTCTCATAGACTGCAGTGGAAGCCCGGCTTCCCCTAAAATTACGACAATTAAATGGTTAAGTATGTACAGTTGTGTTGACATTTCATTGACTGCAAATGTGTTAGAAGAGTTCGTTCAGAATCAGCTTTATCACAAACCAATGGACTCGATGTTGTTCACTTCTCCTCCATTCCCGTGTCTGTGTTTTCTCCTCCATCTCTGCTCAGTGCATTTGTCCGTAGACTGCGGGCGTCTCTGGGCTTCAATGGGACTGAGTGGAACAGTTTTTTTCAATGCCTCAAAACTGGATGTTAATTGGATAAATGCCATGATGTTGTCCCGCCCCCGGACACCGGGCGTCTCTGGGGGTGAATGGAGCTGTGGGCGGAGCTCGGCCGGGCTGGACGCCAGAATCCCACGTGCTGATTGGAGGATCAGTCGAAAGGCTGAATCCTGTTTGATTGACAGCTGTTTTCAGATCTCCTCCTTCACTGACACAGTTCAGGTTAATACTGTCGCGCATTCTGCTGTGAAATCAAGAGAGAAACCGCTACGAAATTACTCGTTCATTTCTTGCACTGTAAATAAAACACACTCATTGGACTTCCTTGTTTCAATTTAACATAATTTCAGGGTTTTCTTGTTTCAGTTCCATAATTTAATCATTTCTTGTTCGAGTTTAATATCGTTTTGTAGATAGTTAAATCAATCATACTGTCGGCTAGGTCGCAGTGAAAGGAGCATCTGTAGTTTAAAAAGGCTGAAGTCTTCCACCCACAACACACTGGGCAAAGGCAATCTAAGCAGAGAGGACACTGGTCCAGTCCCTGGAAAAGACGCCTACTGTGTACGATACAGTCACTGACCATTTTCTTAAAAAGGAACAGAGGGCCAAATGTATGTTTAAATAACCTGACAGTTTTTTTTGATGTAAGCTGACAATGAGCTTCCCCTGTCTGAAAGACGAGCAGCCGCCACTGGTTCTGAACTAATAGAATATGAACATTTGAACAGGATCTTAAACTGTAATGTCTGTAAAACAGAATTTCAGTTTGAACACAGGAACATTTTGTGAAATTGCATTAGATCCTGTTGTGATCAAATAAAAATGTGTTTAGTATTTGTACATATTTCTGGTGTAATTCAATTCTCCAAGAAAATAATCATTTTAAAAAAGAAACAAACAAAAAATTGCCTTTTTTAACAGTATCGTGATATACCGTATGGTGATCCTAGTATTGTGATTTGTATCATATTGCCAGATTCTTGCCAATACACAGCCCTATATACTACCCTCCAACAGTGCATTCAGCTGCCTGGAATTAAGTCTTTGGCTGTAGAAAATTGTCAAAGGCAGGAATTGTGCCTAGCAATCAGACCTGTATACATTCCCAGACAAACACCACTGAATCTGAAGTGACACTGCAGCGATTAAAACCTATGGTGGCTGGAGGGAGTAATTCACTGACATTGATCCTTGTGCCGGAGGGAAACCACCTGGACACTGACCAGTTCCTCTAAAGTGTATCCTGTGGGCAACGCTATTTATTACACAGCAAGCTGGACAGCAATTGTCCTGACCTTCAGTAGAAAAAAAAAAAAAAAAAAAAACAGACATCCGTCCTTCCTCATATTAGCCTCAGCTGTGCTTTTTTTCCCCCATCATAATAATCCCAACACCCAAAACTGCAGCGTCAACACATTTATGCATCTATCAGCTGCTTCGGGGGAAAGAAAACACTGTGTTTTTGTCAAATATGTTAGAGGAATATTTAAAGAATAGGTTGTAGTCACTTATTTGCTAGTAGAGAATGAAAAGTCCTGTTTTTACTGCCTTTAAAAGTACTGTACTCAATTCTGTGATTGAAAAAAAAAAAAAAGCTGCATTATCTGTTCTCTCCAAAAATCTTCTTAAACCTTCTCTCCATCTGTGTTTAGATTTGATTTGAAGTGCTACGACGCCGTTTTTGACCGGCTGCTGTTTCATCACTCGGATGGAAAAGCAAAAGCAGTCAAAAGGCAGGTGTAAGAAAAGGCTGGTGTAGACATGTGAAAGGCGGGGGCACGTCAAAGTATACTGACATGAGACAACCCCCCCTCCAAAAAAAAAAAACCAACAAAAAAAAACTGTCACTTACATAACAACAGCTGCTCCATTATGAGCCATGATGGAAGGCCTTGAGCAAACAACAAAGCAAGGTCAACAAGTGTAAGTTAAAAAAACCTCTTCAGTTTTTCTGGCTGCAGTAAAAAGGCATCTGGACGCCGTGTTGGCTACGTTTTCTTTGTAAAACTACAGAAGAGTAACAGATGTTTTGTTTGTTGTGGTGTTTACACTTCAGCGGCGCTTAACCCTTTATAGTTCACTCATAGAAAGACTCTGAAATTCAAAATTTCTTAGTATGTTATGCAGTATATTTCAAAATTAAATATGCTTTGTTTTTGGTGTATTAAAATGTTCTTATTTTAATATGAAAAACATAATATTACATTACACCTATAAATAATGACAACTCCATATTTTTCTCTTCGTTTTAGTGTAATAACTTACATTAAATTATGAAAATATTAACATTTACAAACTATCCTTTAACAATAAAATGTGAAAAACTTGAAATTTTGTAAGTAATATTTTAACATTATACTTCCTCTTATTGAATATTTTGTGCCTTTGTAGATCCAATCCATAATATGCATGTATAAACGGTAAGTTGAGGTGTAATATTGTTAAAATTGCACTTATTTTTCACAAGAAATCTCAGTTTTTTCAGGTTACTCACATCATTTTTGTTTGGATAGTTTGTAAATGTACATATTTTCAGAATTTAATTTTGAATGCGCTAAAAACAAAGAGAAAAATTTGAAGTCGTCATTATTTACAAGTTATTATGCTATTATTTCACTGGTTCGGCTCACTGGAGATCAATTTGGGCTTAATGTGGGCCCTGAACTGAAATGAGTTTGACGTCCCTGATGTAGAGGGCTTCAAAATGCATGTATCAAATATGATACATTAGGCGTTTTAGGGTTAACTGTGTGTAAATCTATAAGTATCTATAAGTCTATTGCAGAACGCATGTTGTGTTTTGAATGACGTTTTTATTTTCCAGAACAGAGGCAGGGTTTAATTAATTTTTAAACCTTGAAAAGTTCTAATACAGATAGAGGCATTGTTCTGAGGTGCACTATTAAATTATATTATCAGTGAGATTACAAACTAAATTGAATGATGCTGTGACTACTGCTGCACATGCTGGTCGACCTGAACAAAAATAATAAAGCAGACCAGGTTTATCTCCAATCTTCAATTAAGCCGAGAAAAATCTTCAATTAAGTAAAAAAAATCTTCAATTAAGCCAAAAAAAATCTTCAATTAAGTAAAAAAAAAAATCTTGAATTAAATAAAAGAATTAAGTAAAAAAAAAAAAATCTTGAATTGAGCCAAAAAAATCTTCAATTAAGTAAAAAAAAATCTTCAATTAAGCCAAAAAAATCTTCAATTAAGTAAAAAAAAATCTTCAATTAAGTCAAAAAAAAATTTTGAATTACATAAAAAAATTAAGTAAAAAAAAATCTTGAATTAAGCCAAAAAAATCTTCAATTAAGTAATTAAGTAAAAAAAAAAAACATCAAGTAAAAAAAAAAAAAATCTTGAATTAAACCAAAAAAATATTCAATTAAGTAAAAAATCTTGAATTAAGCCAAAAAAAAAAAACAAAAAAAAATCTAGAATAAACAACTTATTTTTTTTTCTTATATTATCTATAATATCTAATATATTTCTTATATTTACATTTACAAACTATCCTGTAACATTAAAATGTGAATAACCTGAAATGTCTAAAGAAAATTCAGACGTTTTTATTTTCCAGAACAGAGGCAGGGTTTAATTAATTTTTAAATCCTGAAAAGTTCTAATACAGATAGAGGCATTGTTCTGAAGCGCACTATTAAATTATATTATCAGTGAGATTACAAACTAAACTGAATGATGCTGTGACTACTGCTGCACATGCTGGTCGACCTGAACAAAAATAATAAAGCAGACCAGGTTTATCTCCAATCTTCAATTAAGCCGAGAAAAATCTTCAATTAAGTAAAAAAAATCTTGAATTAAGCCAAAAAAAAATCTTCAATTAAGTAAAAAAAAATAATCTTCAATTAAGTAAAAAAAAATCTTGAATTACATAAAAAAAATTAAGTAAAAAAAAAAAAAATCTTCAATTAAGTAAAAAAATCTTCAATTAAGTAAAAAAAAATCTTGAATTACATAAAAAAAATTAAGTAAAAAAACAAATCTTGAATTAAACCAATGAAGCGCACTATTAAATTATATTATCAGTGAGATTACAAACTAAATTGAATGATGCTGTGACTACTGCTGCACATGCTGGTCGACCTGAACAAAAATAATAAAGCAGACCAGGTTTATCTCCAATCTTCAATTAAGCCGAGAAAAATCTTCAATTAAGTAAAAAAAATCTTGAATTAAGCCAAAAAAAAAATCTTCAATTAAGTAAAAAAAAAAAATCTTCAATTAAGAAAAAAAAAAATCTTGAATTACATAAAAAAATTAAGTAAAAAAAAAAAAAATCTTCAATTAAGTAAAAAAATCTTCAGTTAAGTAAAAAAAAAATCTTGAATTACATAAAAAAAATTAAGTAAAAAAAAAAATCTTGAATTAAGCCAAAAAAAAGGTCTCCAATTAAGTAAAAAAAAAAAAAAAATCTTCAATTAAGTAAAAAAAACAAATCTTGAATTAAACCAATGAAGCGCACTATTAAATTATATTATCAGTGAGATTACAAACTAAATTGAATGATGCTGTGACTACTGCTGCACATGCTGGTCGACCTGAACAAAAATAATAAAGCAGACCAGGTTTATCTCCAATCTTCAATTAAGCCGAGAAAAATCTTCAATTAAGTAAAAAAAATCTTGAATTAAGCCAAAAAAAAAATCTTCAATTAAGTAAAAAAAAAAAATCTTCAATTAAGTAAAAAAATCTTCAATTAAGTAAAAAAAAATCTTGAATTACATAAAAAAATTAAGTAAAAAAAAAAAATCTTGAATTAAGCCAAAAAAAAGTCTCCAATTAAGTAAAAAAAAAAAAAAATCTTCAATTAAGTAAAAAAAACAAATCTTGAATTAAACCAATGAAGCGCACTATTAAATTATATTATCAGTGAGATTACAAACTAAACTGAATGATGCTGTGACTACTGCTGCACATGCTGGTCGACCTGAACAAAAATAATAAAGCAGACCAGGTTTATCTCCAGCCTGCCACTCGGTTCTGATATTGTAAACTCTCCCCCAGACTTTTTCCCTGACAGCAATAAATACAGTTACACAGCGGCGCCTAACAGAGGCATCAGAGATTTACCGTATGTAATACAGCTATTGTGTGTGGTATATAAAAGAAGGCTACTGCCATTTTACAGACAGCCTCCTGTCACAGTCGTACCTTTGGAGAAACTGACAGACTTCTGGCGAACTGGCTGCACCTGTCACCTTCTTCAAAGGGTCTTCATGCATCTTGTCACACCTTTCCCATCCCCCATTGTGAGGAGAGCCCCAGCTGGCAGGTTTCCATTGATCTGTTCCAGAGCTATGATAATTGGGCCATTAAGATCTCAAAAAGAAACCCAGCATGTGGCAGAGATAGTCTAACAGTCTGCCAAGCGAAAGGACTTCCAACTCCCTGGCATCACGTAATGATTTCTTTGCTAAGCCGTCGAATATGTGTAGGAACAGCGTGATGTTTTACTTCTTATAGTTTGATTTATAAAGGGCGGTACAATGGATAAGTGTAAGTGTGCCGCAGTACAGTTGTAAGCTATTTTCCTGAGACGTCAGAATGACTTTAACCCTCCGGTATCCGGGTGTGCTTTGTTCGCACACTTTGCACTTTGTGTTAAAAAACTTCATATTATTTTTCACAATTTAAATAAGGTTAGAATTCAAAAGTTGTTCATTTGTGTATGATCTTTAAAATTCTGGCCACCAACTAAAATGTTCACATTGTAAACAAAAGAAAATTACAAGACTAGCATCTGTCTCCCAAGTGTGCCAAAAACGCACTATTTCTTCCATTCTAACCACTGTTTTTGATCCGAAAGCCAATAAGGCATAAATCCTGCTTTTACTGATGTCTGGGCTTCATTTGAGAGGTGAGGGTCTACATTAATTTATTAATGTTGTTAATGTTGGAGTTAATTATTGACATATGCCAGGCTGCAAAAATCAAATAATATTTAGTCCAATTTTTATGTAGTATTTTGAAAAAAAACAAAACAAAACAAACAACATATTTTGTGTTTTTTGCATCAAAAAATGTAGTGACATCATGATGAAAAGAGATCGTTTAAAGGGTTAAAAAATCTAAAACGAATGATTATTTGATATGTAGGATTAGGGCTGTCCTTGATTTACAAAAATAAAATCAAATTAGAGCAGAAAAATAAATCAATATACAATATTTAATAGTTTGATTTACAGGTGTGCATTTTTGGCACACTTGATGACAGATGCTAGTATTTTTGAACATTTGACCTAGCACAAAAAATAATAATGCAAATTAATCAGTGTTGGAGTTAATCATTAACATATGCCAGGCTGTAAAAATTAAATAATATGTGATCCACTTTTTATATAATGTATTGAAAAATTATTTTTTTGTGTTTTTTACATCCAAAAAAAGGGTTTGTTTACATTAAAAACATGGCATTTAAAGGGTTAAAAAATGTGACAATTATTGAGTATTTGGTATTTTTATTTATGGCTCAAGTTGATGAAATAGAAAAAAGTGTAAAAGAATTAAAAACAAACTGTATGAAAATTTTTTTGGACATTATTCCTCAAGTGTGCCAAAATGGCACACTTGGTGCTTAGTAAGGGCCTTGGTGGACGGGATACCGGAGGGTTAACTGACACGTTCTGTTTGCTAAACGTAAAAACTTCCTCATAATTACTACCGAACTCAGTATAGCGGAAGAATTAAAAACCTGAGCTATAGCTTTGCTGCCCCGGGGCAACGCACAGCTATAAATCACAAAACAAGGCAGGTGTAAAACTCATCACTGGGAAAACTGGATGTAGAGTTCGACTGTGTTCAAGTAAACAAACACATCTGACTAGGCTGGCAGGAAGAGAACCACGAACCAATGAGAAAACAGAGATAATCTGGAAGAGAAATCAATGGGAACTGCCAACACGGGTAAGCGTCAGAGTCGTGATAACGCTGCTTTCTGTCCCATTAAGTATCTCCACTTTGCTGTCCTTCCCATCACAAATACTCATCATCCGACTGTAGTGAAAGATTTATTATAAAAGCAAAACCAGGACGTCGGATGAACAGAGTACCTGTCAATTAGGGATTAAGTGCTGGTCTGGATCTGGGTAAATACATGAAAACTGAACCTGACGTAGCCTGTACAGTCTATTTACAGATCTGCAACCGCAAGAAACAGCAAATGAATAATAAAAAAATACATTTATCATACAAATCTTCATTTAAAGGGTTAATATATGAGGTTCATGTATGCTTACATGCTTCATATTTATGTTGGAGCCTGGTTTGTGCTGCTGGTCATTTGCTGATATTGTCTGATTCCACTAGAACTGGATCCACTAGAATGAGGCTGAAAGTCTATTTTAGACCATGAAAGGTATAGAGCAGGGGTGCCAAACATGTGGCCCAGGGGCCAAATGTGGCCCACCAAAGGGTCCAGTTCGGCCCCTGGGATGTTTTTGCCAAATGCAAAAATTCCACAGTCTTCAATTGAATTAAGCAAAAAAAAAAAAAAAAATTAGCTTGAAGTAAGGAAAAAATCTTGAATTAAGCCAAAAAAAAAAAAAAAAATCTTGAAATAAGTAAAAAAAAAAAATCTTGAATTAAGCCAAAAAAGATCTTCAATTAAGTAAAAAAAAAAAATAAATAAATCTTGAAGTAAAAAAAAAAATCTTGATTTAGGTAAAAAAAAAAAAATAAATCTTCAATTAAACCAAAAAAAATCTTCAATTGAGTAAAAAAGAATCTTGAATTAAGTAAGAAAAAATCTTGAATTAAGTAAAAAAAAAAATCTTGAATTAAGTCAATAATTTTTTTAAATTAAGTAAAAAAAAAAATCTTGAAGTAAAAAAAAAAAACAAAAACTTCAATTACGTAAAAAAAAAAATCTTCAGTTAAGTAAAAAAAAAAAAAACTTGAATTAAGCCAAAAATAATCTTGAATTAAGCCCAAAAAAAAATCTTCAAGTAAAAAAAAATACATAATAATCTTCAATTAAGTAAAAAAAAAAAAAAAAAAATTCAGTTAAGTAAAAAAAATCTTGAATTAAGCCAGAAAAAAAATCTTCAATTAAGTAAAAAAAAAAAAAAATCTTGAATTGATTCAAGATTTTTTTTGGCTTAAGTAAAACAATCTTCAATTACATAAAAAACATCTTCAATTAAGTAAGAAAAAAAACTTTAAGTAAAAAAAAAAATTAAAAAAATCTTGAATTAAGCCAAAAAAAAAAAAAATCTAGAATAAACAACTTAATTTTTTTCCCTTTGTTTTAGTGCAAAAAATAATATTAAATTATGAAACTATTTACATTTACAAACTATCCTGTGACATTAAAATGTGAATAACCTGAACAAATATGAACAACCTGAAATGTCTAAAGAAAATTCAGCACAATTTTAAAAATTATTGGTAGATGATTTTGGTCGCCAGTGGTTGTTTGGGTCTTTGTGGGTTAAGTGTAAATTAAAATCTGAATAGTAATACTAGAAATGACAAAAATATTATAAATGAGCTGCACAATTTGGTGGTTGAATGGTTTAAATCACACAATATAAGCAGGTGTTCTAGCCATCCAAAACCATGTGGAAGTGGAAAAATAATAGAGAGAACAACACAGTGTGAATGCGTCAGTAATCAAACAAATATTGTTTTAGGTCGTGGCACAATCAGAGCTTTATTCATTATGCATATGAGTGTTTCCAGGTTATACATGTGTTCTTTTTATAAACATACATAAATTAATTCACTGTTGCCCTTAAAGTTGGAATAATTTCCTTTTCAGACACATTCCTCTTAGTATGTAATCATTTACTGTTAGATATATGTAGATACTGTCTGATATGTAGAAACTGGAATAAAGAGTCCCAGTTACACTTTATCAAGAATAAATCATGTTGTCATAATAATGTTATGAAAAGAGGTCAAATATTAAATTCCAACTTTATTACCTCTGCCAAGGAGGTTATGTTTTTGTTTTTGTTTGTCTGTCTGTCTGTGTGCAAGATAACTCAAAAATTTATGGATGGATTTGGATGAAAATTTCAGGAAATGTTGATACTGGCATAAGGAACAAATGATTAAATTTTTGGTGGTGATCGGGGGTGGGGGGGTGGAGCACGGGGGCCCGCTGATCTGCCTTAGCGGAGGTCTGCGCTCTCCAAGTGCTTCTAGTTTGTGTATTTATTTATTTCGTTACAGGACAGTGTGTTTTGGCATGAGTTGCAAAGAACAAGATGCATGCACCAGATTTAGCAGAGAAGCTAATTTCCATCTGTTGTCCTGGACAGACGACCAACATAATAAAACATCACATAGATTACGAAGTATTAATATACTGGGAGAAACCAGTATAATATGACAGATATAGGAAAGTTTGCTCTGGCTGAACGGTTACAGACAAATACATAAAAAGGCGCTTACATTCTAAAAGTACATGAACATTTCAGAGAATAAGATGATGTTATTATTATTATTATTATTATTATTATTATTATTATTATTATTATTATTATTATTATTATTATTATCATCATCATCATCATCATCATCATTATCATTATTATTATTATTATTATTATTACACTGGTCAACAACAAATTTATTGTTTCAGTTTTTTGAGCTGATTTAGGATCATTTTGGTGTGCTGAATCCAAAAATCACATTAATTTTGCTCAATCAGGTCAACTTTCTGAACTATGCTACATATTGGCTTTTTAACATTTTTGCTTACATTTATGAGCATTTTCACATCATATGATACAAAATTCTTTCATATTTCTTGCAATAAATGAGTTCTGAAGATTTTACTTTTGCCAATTTATGATTAATGTTTTTTTTTAAAATATTACAGGTGAATGAAATGGCTTCGACTAGAAGATCTTGCAAAAATAAGCCTGACGTATTCTGCTACATCTGCGGTGAATACATAATAAATACATCCTGTTAGAAAATGATTTTTTTTTTCTCTTAAAACCTATTTTGGGTGAGAACTATATAAAAAAAATCAAGTGATAAAGTCACAAAAATGTAATCAATTTTGTGAGAAGATCAAATTTTTCCAAATCAAATTAGCAAAAAAAACCCTGACCTGATTGAGAAAAACAGATGTCATTTTTGGATTTAGCGGTGCAAAATGGTCCTAATTCAGTTGAAAAAAACCTAGACAACTTGCAAAAAACATTTTTTTGTAACCCAGTGTAATTTGCATCCCTTATTCTATTCTATTCTATTCTATTCTATTCTATTCTATTCTATTAAGGCAAGGCAGATTTATAGCACAATTCACACACAGGGCAATTCACAGTGTTTTACAAAAATGGAAAAGACACACGATTACAATCAATAAAACATAAAAAATAATCAATTAAAATAAGGTATTTTTAACCGTCTAGTCACAGACACATCCATTTATCATTTGAGCACAAAACGAATACATTTTATCTGAGCTGATAAAGCAGTTGGACATATGAATATCATCAGTAAAGGTTTAAAGGTTAATTTGTTTTATTGTCCCCGTAGGGAAATTCAGCCTCTGCATTTTAACCTTCCAGATACACACACAGTACCTAGCATTAGCATTAGCATTTAGCACACATGAGGACACCGTAGGGGACCCACTGCAGATCCTTATCAGCACTAGTAGCACTGGCAGGAGGATTAACCTATATCTGTGCATTTTTAATTGAACCTGGAAGCTTCTCACTGTGAGGAGGTGTTAACCACTAACACAACCCGAGTAGTATCATTACGGGCAAAAATAGACGACCACATCACACCTATAGATATACGAGTTCTCATCCCCATTAACCCTTTCATGCATGAATTATGATAGCCTTAATAAAGATTTTTTTTCCTGACTGTTTTTATTCCTCTAGGCATTAAAATAACAATGTGATTGACATTTTTTTTTCACCTATTTTTCATGAAGTTGCAAAAAATGTCCATTCAGCTAGACACCATGCATTTAATTTTTAAAGCGAAGAAACGTCTTTACTGATATGCTGTGTGAAAACTATGAAAAAATATATATATGTCGAGGCCCAAAACGGAATCTGGCCCGATTCAGAATTGGGCCGGCCCAGAATGGAATTCTATTCTAGGCCGGCCTAGAATGGAATCCTGCTGCTATAATGTTATTTTTATACCATGTTTAATGCAAATGATCCATAATTCCATAATTTGTCATAATTTTACATTTTCAGTCTTACATACCTTGAGTAACTATTGTCAATTTCAGTCGATTTCACTGTACCATATATTGGTGGGGAGTACCACTAGGTTCTATTTGTAAATAAAGTGTATTATAGTTTACAATTAAAATGTTGTTTGTTTCATTTTTTTTCACATATTTGCAAATTCCATGTATTGATTTTTGTAATAATTTAGATCATTTGCATTAAACATGGTATAAAAATAACATTATAGCAGCAGGATTCCATTCTAGGCCGGGCTAGAATAGAATTCCATTCTGGGCCGGCCCGATTCTGAATCAGGCCAGATTCCGTTTTGGGCCTCGACATATATATATATACACAGGGTGGGGAAGCAAAATTTACAATGAACATTTAGTTGTTTTTTCTCAGCAGGCACTACGTCAGTTGTTTTGAAACCAAACATATACTGATGTCATAATCATACCTAACACTATTATCCATACCTTTTCAGAAACTTTTGCCCATATGAGTAATCGGGAAAGCAAACGTCAAAGAGTGTGTGATTTGCTGAATGCACTCATCACACCAAAGGAGATTTCAAAAATAGTTGGAGTGTCCATAAAGACTGTTTAGAATGGAAAGAAGAGAATGACTATGAGCAAAACTATTACGAGAAAGTCTGGAAGATACTATTAAAGAAGAATGGGAGAAGTTGTCACCCGAATATTTGAGGAACACTTGCGCAAGTTTCAGGAAGCGTGTGAAGGCAGTTATTGAGAAAGGAGGACACATAGAATAAAAACATTTTCTATTATGTCAATTTTCTTGTGGCAAATAAATTCTCATGACTTTCAATAAACTAATTGGTCATACACTGTCTTTCAATCCCTGCCTCTAAATATTGTAAATTTTGCTTCCCCACCCTGTATATGCAGCTAATCTGATGTTTTCTCACATTTTAACTCACGCTGTTGAGATAATATGCAAAAAAAAGAAAGCTTTTTGTTTAACCCATAAAAACCCAGTGCTACTTTTGTCATCATTTTGTTAAAAAAAACAAACAAACTGTTAATTACAGTCTAACAACAACAACAACAAGCAACTGATTTACACTCAAACATGTTAGTGCAGATCAAGTTTATGAAGAACAGTAAAGTTACAGTAATTATATGAACTGCAATGTATGGGATGATACATGAGCGTCCACTGTGTTGGCTGATATGGAACTAAAACAACAAAATCCATGAATAGAGCAGCTGTAAAATAGCTGTCCACTGCAGTGACCACTGTGCATGAAAGGGTTAATCTGAAGTATTATGATGAAAAATGTTCATGTCATTTATTGATAATTAGCTTTGGAAATGTCAATTCAGTGTTTGTTCTGAGCTTAAAGGTGGATTTTTTCTTGTTAGCAATGACACACTTGAGTTCAATGTGTCCAAATACTTTTGTCCAAATACAGTGCATCTTTATTAAAACCAGAATTCACCCTTCCATGCATAGTGGTCACTAGAGTGGGCATCTATTCTACAGCTGTTGTATTGCTGTATGGGTTTTGCTGTTTTAGTTCCATATCAGCCAACACAGTGGACACTTATGCATTATCCCAAATACTGCAATTCATACTACAGTCTACTCTCGTTATACCGCCAACTTCCGTTCACGGCCAAATTGGCGGTATAGCGAAAATGGCGTTACAACGGGTTGCGTCCATAATGTGCATGTCTTTACTATATGATGTCTATGCTGCCTCTGTTAACCCGTTCTAATTGCGTTTCTAAATAAATCGTGATTCTGTTATGTTGTAAGGGATCATTTAAAGTGGGGAAACATTTTAAGCATTATTATACCGTGTCGGGAAATGACACCCCATCATCTTGAGGCTTTGGCTTAATCCCACGTCCTCTTCCCGACATCCTGACCTACTGAGTGTTCTGCGATAAATGAATGGTGGCCGTTCCGTAGACCTACTCGTAGCTTGTCGCGATCAGCGTCTGGCGCGTTTGTTTCAGTGCATTGTTAAAATTTATGTGTACTCGATGGCAATCGCGCTGGCGGTATAACGGTCGGAAAATCAATGGTATAAGTGTTGTTTGTGCGTGGAACTGGGCTGGCGGATGGCGATAGGCAGAAATGGCGGTAGCTAATGGAATAATGCATTGGGGATTTTTGTGCAATGGTTTTGGTCGGCGGTGAGCGAAAATGGCGGTATAACGGCGGGCGGTTTAACGAGAGTGGATTGTATAACTAACTTTGCTGTTCATGATAAACCTGATCTACAGTGATATGTTTGAATGTAAATTAATTGCTAATTGTTAGTAGACTGTAATTAATAGTTTTCTTAACCCTTTCATGCGTAGTGGTCACTACAGTGGACAGTTACTCTACAGCTGTTCTCTTGTATATTCATGGGTTTTGTTGTTTTATTTGCACATCAACCAACACAGTGGACGCTTTCCTGTTCTTGATAAACCTGATCTACAGTAGGGTCAAAACACGGTATTCCAAATCTCTCTGACAGGACATTTTAGAGACAATTTGACAGATTAGTGTTGCTAAATGACCCACATTTTTACTTTTAAATAAATTTTTGCTTTAGTTGGACCATAAAACAAGGAGCAACTTTATATTCAAATTAATGTTGGAATGGCAATCAATTAAAGTTCGCTCTCTGACAGGACATTACTGTGTTTTGACCCAGTAACATGTTTGAGTGTAAATCAATTATTACTAATTGTTATTAGACTGTAATTAACAGTTTTCTCACACAAAAAGTTTTTTTTTTTTTTTTTTGCATATTACCTCCATGAAGTGAGTAATAACTAGTATCAAAGTATGTTAAAATGTGAGAAAACATCAGATTAGCTGCAAGAAAAATATTTTTATTTCATAGTTTTCACACAATTTATCACTTTCTGATGATAAGTTTTAAATACATGTTTCTTTGCTTCAAAACTTAAACACACGGTGTCCAAATGAGTGGACATTTTTGTAACTCCATGAAAAATAGATTAATTTTAAAAAATTCAATTGCATTGTTTTTTTTTATGCCTAAAGAGGAATAAAAATACTTGGGGGGGGACCTTGACTAAGTTTCGCATAATTCATGTATGAAAGGGTTAAATAGATAGATAGATAGATAGATAGATAGATAGATAGATAGATAGATAGATAGATAGATAGATAGATAGATAGATAGATAGATAGATAGATAGATAGATAGATAGATAGATAGATAGATAGATAGATAGATAGATAGATAGATAGATAGATAGATAGATATTTTTTTTCATGTAATCTCCATAAAGTATGTTAAAATGTGAGAAAACATCAGATTAGCTGCAAGAAAAATGTTTTTATTACATAATTTTCACACAATTTATCACTTTCTGATGATCAGTTTTAAATACATGTTTCGTTGCTTCAAAACTTAAACACACAGTGTCCAAATGAGTGGACATTTTTGTAACTCCATGAAAAATAGATTAATTTAAAAACATTCAATTGCATTGTTTTTTTGATGCCTAAAGAGGAATAAAAATACTTGGGGGGGAAAAAAAACCTTGACTAAGTTTCTCATAATTCATGTATGAAAGAGTTAAAAAAAAAAAAAAAGATAAAGAGATAGAGAGATAGATAGATATTTATAGATATATATATTTTTTGCATGTAATCTCCATAAAGTATGTTAAAATGTGAGAAAACATCAGATTAGCTGTATTAAAAAAATGCATCTCACTGTTTTCACACAGTATATCACTTTGTGACATTGCATTTTATATACATGTTTCTTTGCCTCAAAAAATTAAACATAGTGTCTAGATGAGTGGACATTTTTCTAACTCCATGAACAAACTTTCTTTAAAAAAATTTTTCAATCGCATTTTTTTTAAGCCTAAAGATGAATAAAAACACTCAGAAGGAACCTTAGTCAAGATCGTTTTCCTAATTCATTCATGAAAGGGTTAACTCTATAACAGGTTCTAACAGAGAAAACAAGGACAGGATCAACTGTGATTCAGTTTTAATGTTGAATTCACAGCTGTCAAGGGTGATGTCTAATTTTCTTCAAAAAAAAGGCTCATGAGAATGTGGGGTAAGGAATCAGTAATCAACAATTATACATAAAAGTAATTTGAATAAGGTTCAGCATTGTAAAATTAGTATTGCTTCAAATAATTCATAATTTAATTGGTGTTAATCATGTTACTCTATTCTCAGTTGGTGCTTTTTTCACTGAATACCCATGTTGCATGCATGAGTGCAATTCCTACGTATTAGCGTCCGTCTAACACACAGGTGTCAAACATGCGGCCCGGGGGCCAAAACCAGCCTGCCAAAGGTTCCGATCTGGCCCGCAAGATGAATTTACAAAGTGCAAAAATTACCCTGAAGATATTAACAGTCAAGGGCATCAGACTGAAAAATAGTAGCGTAAAAACCTAGAAATAATGACTAATTTTTAAAAATAATTTTCTTCTTGGTTTAATGTGAGAAAAATAATATAATATCATGCCTATGAATAATGGCAACACCATTTTTTTTTTTTTAATCTTTGATTTATTGCAAAGAAAGAACATTAAATTCTGATATCCTTCAATAATAAAATGTCAATAACCTGAACAAATATGAACAACCTGGAATGTCTAAAGAAAAATAAGTGCAATTTTAACAATATTCTGCCTGTTTTGTGCCTTGGTAGATCTGATCTGTAATGCACATGTAGAAATCATATGGTGAGGGATAATATTGATAAAATTATACTTGTTTTTCTTTGGAATTTTTTTTTTTTTTTTTTCCCAGTTACTCACATTGTTTTTGTTTTGGATATATATAGTTTCATCATCTATTTTTTTTTTTTTTTTTTGCACTAAAAAATTTGGAGTTGTCATTATTTATAGGTTATTATGCTATTATTTGACTGGACCGGTCCACTGGAGATCAAATTGGGCTAAATATGGCCCCTGAACCAAAATGAGTTTGACACCCCTGGTCTAACAGAGTCACCGAGCGGCTGAACGGGAGAAACTGCCTGACGCGCTTCAGTCCAAAGAGTAATCCAAGGTTTAAAGCAAGGTTCCTTTATCTCATATCAAACAAAATCTTCAAGTATCCAGGCATTAAAACATCTTTTGATTCAGTTCATTGACGTTCAGGTAATCCATAAAACAGCGGTAAACAGCCTTCAAAGTACTCCACAACAGCAGACAGACTTTAAAAACGACAAAGCTTAGTCCATATTCACTGCTCTGTACACCTTTACCATTAACAGTTAATAGTGTTCATGGAAATGTAATGGTAACCCAGTCACTACGTATTTTAAAACAGTTTAAAAAAACATCTTGGTAGCCAGACCGCATCTATTCATTCCCCTATTATGAATAACCACCTTTTTCAACCATCCTGGATGGATAAAGGCTTCCAGACCTGGCATGATAAGGGCATTCACAGAATCAAAGACCTGTACATAGATAATACATTTGCTAGTTTTGAACAGCTTTCTAAAAAATATTCTTTAAGTAATTCTCATTTTTATTGCTATTTACAAATCAGGGACTTTGTGCGAAAGAAATTTGCCAATTTTCCAAATCTCTTTCCGGTCTGGATAATGTCCTAGAGGTCAATACGATGGATGACGGCAGAGTGTCAATGATTTATGCTCAGATTTTGGAGGCTCTGAGTCCGTCTGTATCTCACTTCCATGAACAGTGGGAAGGTGACATAGGGATGCCACTCTCAGACAAGGAGTGGGACATGGCACTTCTTAGGGTCCATTCCTCTTCCATTTGTTCACGGCATTCCTTAATTCAATTCAAGATTTTACATAGATTGCACTTCTCTAAAGTTCATTCATTCATTTTCTGAACCCGCTTTATCCTCACTAGGGTCATGGGGGTCGCTTGGAGCCTATCCCAGCTACATAGGGGCGAAGGCGGGGTACACCCTGGACAAGTCACCAGTTCATCGCAGGCAGGGGTCACCAACCTTTTCTCCTCTGTGGGCTACTTTTACCAAATGAAGTTGCCGGAGGGCTACTCTCATTTAGCAACATTTATTTACATAGCTATTTTTCATACATACATATATTTTGTATCATACATTTGTAACATTGTGCTCTTCATTTATTTTATTTATTTATATATCTTTGTTTTAACATTTACAATACTTAAAAAGTGTTAATATGAAACTATTATTTTACTTTAATTAAGACAATCAAAAGTAGAAAAAAACAAATACAAGCATTTGCATGCTGTATTCCTAAATATTTTAATACTATGTCAAAAATTATGAAATGGAACAGTCCTGCATATTTTTATAGAATTACTAAAAATAAATAATACACACCTGTATATGTATTTTTAAGACTTTGAAATTGTGAAAAGGAACGTTGTCACTCACACAATAAAACTTCACCAGCATGTGCTGCTGTTTTTCTGAAGGATTTGACCTTTTCTAAATTCACATATGCTGTCAAAACATATTAATTAAAACCAGAACTTTGTGCACATAAATCCACCATCCCCGTCACTTCTACAGTCATCACACTGGAGTCAAACGCAGAGGCACCTGTTCAGGTCCGACTGCAGCTGTCTGTCTGCACAGATAGTGTACATATGTTTGCGCTTGTCCAGGATGTGACCCACTTTACTGATGCCTCTGCTGAAGCGCTGGCCTTGGTCAGTTTAGTGAACATGGACTGTTGTTTTTGGACTTTAGTTTTCAGCTCTTTCACCTTCTCTTCACGGAGGCTGATTCCCACTGGAGAATCTCCAGAAAAGTTGCTGTGAACTTTGGTGAAATTCCGCTCCACGTTGCATCTTTTACTGACTTCCAGAACGCGCCACAGATCACACACACACACACTCGTCTTTCACATTTGTCAAACAGAAGTCCGTGCCTCATCGTTGGTGAAAATAACTCCCTGACTATATACAGCCCACATCGTTGCAGGGCTAAACCCACCTGCATACCTACTACATACCTGCCTGGCATCTGGCTCATCCTGGGCCCCGCCCCTCTCCAATGACAGGCAGCAAACCAGCGCTAAAGTTTGATTGACAGCTAGTTGACCGTTTCATCTCGGGAGGGGGACACTTGTAATTTTGATTGGGTGGAAATTTAGACCTGTTTTACAAAATGACGAATCAACTTTGTTTTCTTATATTAGTGACCCTTGGCGAACCACTGGTAGATCGCGAGCAACGTGTTGGAGAACCCTGAACTAGTTCTATTTTTAGAACAGGCCTGCGGGCGACTCGCGTGGTCCCTGCGGGCGACCTGGTGCCCGCGGGCACCGTGTTGGTGAGCCCTGACCGCAGAGCTGAACATATAGAGACAAACAATCACTCTCACATTCGCACCTATGGGCAATTTAGATTAACCAATTAACCTATCAGTGCATGTCTTTGGATGGTGGGAGGAAGATGGAGTACCCGGAGAGAACCCACGCAGACACGGGGAGAACATGCAAAGTCCACACAGAAAGGTCCCACCCCCCCGTCGACTGGTGTTGGAATCGAACCCAGGACCTTCTTGCTGTGAGGCACGAATGCTAACCACTGCACCACTGTGTCGCCCTTCTCTAAAGTTAAACTTGCAAAAATATTCCCTGACATAAACCCTATCTGCGACAGATGTAAGCAGGTCCCAGCAACAGTATACCACATGCTATGGTCCTGCTCCAAACTGACCCCCTTCTGGAACTCTTTTTTTGATTTCATTTCCAAGGCATATGGGTGCTGTATTCAGCTACCTCCTCTTACTGCTGTTTTTGGTCTCATTTCATGCACGGATGACTCAGTTCCTTCAGCTAACCTACAAAAAATTAATAATAATAATAATAATATAATGATAATAACTTTTATTTATATAGCACCTTTTAAAACAAAGTTTACAAAGTGCTTTGACAAACAAATGAAGGGCACAACAGCAGGATACAAGATGTAAATAAAAACACTAAAAACACTAAAATAGAAGCAACATAATAGGAGAGATGTGTACAACAATGCAGAAACAAGACACTTCAAATAGATTAAATGAATCGGAATAAGGAGGGCAGGGGTAATGTAACATGATGCTGTTAAATCAATGCAGAAGTAGAGGCGTGAGATAAAACAACATCATGTATGAGAATATAAACCAACAATCAAACAGGATAAGATTCAAATTAAAAAATTAAAAGGGACAAACATCACACAAAAGCAAGTCTATAAAAGTTGTCTATAAAGTTGTGGCCTTTGCATCTTTACTAGCTAGGCGTACCATTCTCTTCAAATGGAAGGACTCATCACCTCCAACACACGATCAATGGATTAGAGACATCATGTTTAATATAAAGTTAGAAAAAATTAGGTGGACCCTAAATAACTCTATCAATAAATTTTACAAAATATGGGAGCCTCTTTTACACTGCGTGAATATGTTGTGTTGTAATTATCCAAATTACGTCCAAAAATAACAAAGCGAGACTCTCTGTTTAAAAATACGCATTCATTTACTGCGTGCGGCAAATTGGAAAACACATACAACTTTTCACAACTCATGCCATACATACATCTACTTCCGTGAAAATTTCCTATGCTTCTTGGGTAATACTAAGCCTTATGGGAAATGTAGTTATCTTAATCTTAGCATTCATTATGGCTTATTTTAGCTCAACTTTTAACACAAATCACAAATGAAATATACTGTATATTTTTACTCTGAAATAAATTAACATGAAATTGCATATGCATCACAAAATTATAATAAATCCAAACACAAATTACTTGTACTTTATCGTTCCCCAAATAAAGTCACAACATGTGGCCTGGCTTGGAACTTTAAAAACATTTTAGGTGTTTATATTGTTATTGACCTGTTTTGTTTATTTATTTTCTCTCCTCCTTTAATGGTACTAGAATTCACTGTCTTTATGTGTGTCTTGTTTGTATTGCCTTTTTTTTGTTTTGTTTTGTTTTGTTTTGCCTTGGGTTCTGTTCGTTTATCATGTCCAGTGTCAATCTTTGTATTAGGAATACACTGCTTGAAATTATAAATGTCATACTTGTGAAATGAAAAGTTCTATAAATAAAGTTAAAAAAAAAACAAAACAAAAAACGACAAAGCAGGAAGCGGTCAGCAAAAAGTAGGCTTTTCCACTACTAACCCTCACCTAGAGTGAACAGGTGATATATATCAAATCTCACCTCTTCAGATCATCATATGAAAATTGACTGCCTGTTCCACCTCATCCTCCTTCTCTCATGTGTTTTCTTTTCTGTATCTGTCTCTACCTTTTTGCTTGAGGGTCAAGTCACGCGCCTTTTGACTTTGAATCAAAAAATTAGAATTGAGATAATGATTTCAAACTTTTTGCAGATCAATAGTATAACATCGTAAGTTTCTAAAGCCATTAAAATTTTTGCCAAAAAAGGATTTTCAGGAAAATTACGGAACTTTTTATTCAAACTAAATTCAGTCCCTCGGAAAGTTCTCTAAGAATGAATAATAACATAACTTATCACTGCTATAATTTGAAATCTCAATCATACACTCAACAAAAATATAAACGCACCACTTTTGTTTTTGCTCCCATTTGTCATGAGCTGAACTCAAAGATCTAAAACTTTTTCTGTGTACACACAAGGTTTATTTCTCTCAAATACTGTTCATAAATTTGTGTTAGTGAACACTTCTTCTTTGCTGAGATAATCCATCCACCTCACAGGTGTGGCATATCAAGATGCTGATTAGACAGCAGGATTTTTGCACAGGTGTGCCTTAGGCTGGCCACAATAAAAGGCCACTCCAAAATGTGCAGTTTTATCACACAGCACAATACCACAGATGTCACAAGTTTTGAGGGAATATGCAATTGGCATGCTGACTTCAGGAATCTCCACCAGAGCTTTTGCCTGTGAATTGAATGTTCATTTCTCTACCATAAGCCATCTCCAAAGCTGTTTCAGAGAATTCATGAAGAAGACTGTGCGAGGAAAATGGTGGTCACACCAAATACTGACTGGTTTTCTGACCCCCCTGGACCACCCAATACAGTAAAAGTGCACATTTTAGAGTGGCCTTTTATTGTGGCCATCCTAAATCACACCTGTGCAATAATCCTGCTGTCTAATCAGCATCTTGATATGCCACACCTGTGAGGTGGATGGATTATCTCAGCAAAGGACAAAGGAGAAGTGTTCACTAACACAGATTTAGACAAATTTATGAACAATATTTGAGAGAAATAGGCCTTTTGTGTACATTGAAAAAGTTTTAGATCTTTGAGTTCAGCTCATGAAAAACGGGAGCCAAAACCAAAGTGGTGCGTTTATATTTTTGTTGAGTGTATATTTCTGTTTTCAATATAGTTTTATGACCTTTTACACACCCTTTTATCATCATAAAAATCATTTTGTCTGAAAAATTGGGGTGAATTGCTTTTTTAAGCATTTTAATATCAGATGGTTCCAGTTATGTAGGGAATTTCACTTTTCTCAAAAAACATGTTTTTTTTTTAATTACTCATTAATCAAATGAGTTAAACTAATGAAAATTTCTGAAAGAAAGCATTTACCCCTCTGCTTAAGCATGGTTTCATTGGAATTTGAGATTATTTTGTCACTAATCTAAAAAAAAGATTTATTTATTTTCCCTACATAACCAAACATAGGTCTCGACATGAAATAGCTAGCTTGTGAAGGATTTTTTTTCTTTCACTTTCTATAGATTTAACTTTTCAGATCAATAATTATGATATTCTATTTTCTTCATATGGATTTGGTACACATGAATATTACATTCTCTGGAAAATATTTCCAACCTGAACGCACCCATAACCTCCTTCCACAGCCTGAGCCTGTACCTGTGGCAGCCTATAAATGGTCTACAGTTGTGAAGCCTGACTATGTGGTGTATAGCACAAGCCATCAGCTCGGAGGAAGGTGCCAACATTATGCTGTGATCGGTGCTGAATATACAGACTTTACTGAGCATTAAATGTGCTTAATGAATCACTTTCTTCAGCTAATATGTGTCCTTTGTATATCTAGTCATAAATATGTATAAAAAATGTATAAATTTGTTACCTGTCTTTTCTTTCCCTACATAACTGAGATTCCTAATTCCCTACATAACCATTCCATTCTTTAAAACTCTTGCCAAAAGCCATAGTTATATTTAAAAAATAAAAAATGCATCCATAGTTTATCAAAATAGACACCTTAAAGAACATTTGAGCAAATTTTCATAGTTAGGAGACACTTGCGACCGCACTTTTAAAACTTTTAGGACAAAAAGAAAACTTAGATGTTAATTTTTGTTCCCTACATAACCATGCAGTTTTTCAAATTTTTATGGCAAAAGATGGCACTGTAGCTTTTGTTTCTTTTCATGAGCTTCAAGTCCTAGTTAATACCTTTAAAATGATGTATTATTCATGTCTCTAGCTTAAATACTTTCTGAA
The DNA here is from genome assembly GCF_902148855.1 of Sphaeramia orbicularis. Lineage (NCBI taxonomy): Eukaryota > Metazoa > Chordata > Actinopteri > Kurtiformes > Apogonidae > Sphaeramia > Sphaeramia orbicularis. The sequence continues at coordinate 8,716,741 of NC_043966.1, forward strand.
TTAGAGTATAAAATGTAGTCGGGCACTCCCTACATAACTGCATGACTTGACCCTTGAGTATTTGTTCTTTGTTTGCCCTTTTGTATTAACTCTGTATCTGTTCAAAATAGCCACATTTTGCTTTTATTACTGCTTTGCACATTCTTGGCATTATCTTGATGAGCCTCACGAGATAGTCACTTGAAATGGTTTCCAACAGTCTTGAAGGACTTCCCAGTGATGCTGAGGACTTGTTGGCCATCTGCGGTCCATCTCATGTCATTTAAATGAGAAGGTGAGTCCAAACTTTTGACTGGTAGTGTAACTGCATACTATACACTGCAAACTCACACCCAGATGAAAGTTGAACTCATAATTTAGGCTCTAATCCAGGGGTGTCAAACTCATTTTAGTTCAGGGGCCACATTCAGCCTAATATGATCTAAAGTGGGCCAGACCAGTAAAATAATATAAATAATAGGATAAGAACTGATAAATAATGTCCACTCCAAAGTTTTTTTCGATGTTTTTGAGTGAAAAAAAGTAAAATTGCGTAATGAAAATGTTTACACCTACGAACCGTACTTGAACATAACATGAACAAATATGAACCTGAAAATTCTTAAGAAAAATCAGTGCAACTTTAGCAATATTACGCCTGAGTTTGTCATTTATACATATGCATCACAACTTACAGATCACAGTGGATCTACAAATACACACAACATTTAGTGTTATGACCCTTGGTCATAATTTGTCTATTTATATGTATATGTCGAGGCCCAAAACCTAATCTTGCCCGATTCAGAATCGGGCCGGCCCAGAATGGAATTCTATTCTAGGCCGGCCTAGAATGGAATCCTGCTGCTACAATGTTATTTTTATACCATGTTTAATGTAAATGATCCATAATTCCATAATTTGTCATAATTTTACATTTTCAGTCTTACATACCTTGAGTAACTATTGTCAATTTCAGTCAATTTCACTGTACCATATATTGGTGGGGAGTACCACTAGGTTCTATTTGTAAATAAAGTGTATTATAGTTTACAATTAAAATGTTGTTTCTTTTTTTTTCACATATTTGCAAATTCCATGTATTGATTTTTGTAATAATTTAGATCATTTGCATTAAACATGGTATAAAAATAACATTATAGCAGCAGGATTCCATTCTAGGCCGGCCTAGAATAGAATTCCATTCTGGGCCGGCCCGATTCTGAATCGGGCCAGATTCCGTTTTGGGCCTCGACATATATATATGTTTTCTGTTTAGTGTGTGTGTTCTCCCCCGTCCTGTAGGTGTGCTGTGCCCCTTTTTGTGTCTGTTTGCTGCAGGAACCGGATTGGTGGAACAGGATTACCTGGCCCCTTGAAAACTGGCCCTGGAGCTTCCATCCATGCTCTCTCTTGCCTCCTGCCAGCTCTCAACCCTGTGTTCGTGTGCGTGACCGCCAGTCTTCGTGTGCTCCTGAAAAATTCGATTGTTTGTATTTGTAAATAGTTTTTGTTAAATTGAACCTTTTTCTGGTAGGGGAGGTCGGCTCTTTTGTTTTCCCGTTTTCTCCTGTTTTTGGTTAGGAAGTTAGGTAAGTTTTCTGTATTTTATTTCTTGCATTTATGTTGGATTAGGTAAGTTAGTTTAAACTAGAAGAGATTTTGTTTGTTGTTTTAGCCGTTCCCTCCCCTAACCCTTCCTTAGTTGTTTAGAGAAAAATAATTGTAATAAACATTGTAAACTTTAGTTTTTGACTGACGTGTGTGCTTGGGAGCTGGGAGGGGACAAAATTGAGCACATTATGTTAGCCCTGGTAAACCCCTAGGCCGGCGCGTAACATTAGTAACAGGCAGAATATTGGTACAATTCCACATACTTCTCTTAAGAAATTTCAGGTTATTCCCATTTTTTGTAAAAGGCTAGTCTGTAAAAGTAAATATTTTTGCGTAATTTTTTTTTTTTTTTTACACTACAACAAAGAGAAAAATTTGTAGTTTTCATTATTTATAAGTTATTCTGATAGTACTTTAACTGGTCCGACCCACTTGAGATTGAATTGCCCTAAAATGATTCTAACATCCTTGATAGTTAATATCATCAGTGTTATTTTTGCATTTCACAAATTCATCCCAGGGGCCAGACTGGACCCTTTGGCGGGCCGGTTCTGGCCCCCGGGCCGCATGTTTGACACCTGCGCTCTAATCAAACCAATGTTGTCAAACCAACATTCATAAATGTCAAAAATGTAAAACATTCAACAGCCAACAACATAACTGTCAGTTATTTTGATAACTAGTCTAATCAGTCATTAATCAGAGTATTTTTTCCCCCGTTCCTGCTTCTTATATTTGAGTTTTTTCTTATTTCTTTACACCAGTATAGTAAGCCAAACGGTGGTCCAAGGCAACAGATGAATATATATACATTTTTTATTGCATTTGAGTAAAGAAAGTCATTGTTCATTGTAAAAATAGTAAAACATCTAGTTTTGTGTGAAGCTCAATGGACTACGTTTCTCATTGCACAATACATGTACCCATCAAGGACCTCAGTATATTTCATCTTGTTCTTTAAGAGCGAGGTGCAAAAGTATTAACAGAAGTGGGAATCAGTGCGAGTCTGATCGTGTTGAAGCTGCAGAGACATCTTCAGATTCTAAACTGATCGTGGAGAGTCACTTCAGATGACGTCTCTGTGTATTTTCACAATCTGGTATTTCGACAGTTTGATCACAAACTTCAAACTTCTTGACTTGTAAATCATCTTTTAAACTAACAAACATGTGAGAATGGGGACATAATTCTAAGGGGATAAAGAAATTATTTGTTTCTTTGCCTTAATACGATATTTTTGCGTTAAAGTCCCATTAGGTACAGCTAGAAGTGGCAGGACTTCAACTCTCTGTAGTAATAAACTGGATATAATCTTTAACTGTGAACCAAACCTGATATTTGGCTTAAAAAAAAACAAAACACACAAATTATAGATTAGTTGTAAAAAAATACAAAACAAAAAAAAACAATTCAACGATCCGAAATGAAAACACTCATCTTGGTCAAATCTCATCTTGACTGTAAATTCTGTCTGGTGTATTTACAGATTAAAATTAGTGCTGTCAAATGATTAAAATTTTTGATCTGATTAATCACAGGGTTGATGTGGATTAATTTCAATTAAACACAATTAAATACCATTCAGTTTTAATCTATATTAACCCTCCGTTATCCAGGTGCACCTTTCAGGCACACTTTACACTTCATTTTAGAAAACTTCATATTATTTTTCACAATTTAAATAAGGTTAGAATCCAAAAGTTGTTCATTTTTGCATGATCTTTAAAATTCTGACCACCAACTAAAATGTGCACATTGTAAACAAAAGAAAATTACAAGACTAGCATCTGTCTCCCCAGTGTACCAAAAATGCACTATTCCTTCCATTTGATATGTATGATTAGAGCTGACCTTGATTTACAAAAATAAAATCAGAGCAGAAAAATAAATCAATATATAATATTTAATAGTTTGATTTATAGGTGTGCATTTTTGGCACACTTGGTGACAGATGCTAGTATTTTTGAACATTTGACCTAGCGCCAAAAATAATAATGCAAATTAACCAATATTGGAGTTAATCATTACATATGCCAGGCTGCAAAAATCAAATATGTGATCCGATTTTTCTGTAGTATATTGAAAAAAATATTATTTGTTTTTTGCATCCCAAAAAAAAAAAAAAAAAAAAAAGGTTTGTTTACATTACAAACATGGCATTTAAAGGGTTAAAAAATGTGACAATTATTGAGTATTTGGTATTTTTATTTACGGCTCAAGTGGATGAAATAGAAAAAAGTGTAAAAGAATTAAAAACAAACTGCATGACATTTTTTTTATTATTTTATTCCACAAGTGTGCGAAAAAGGCACACTTGGTGCTTAGTAAGGGCCTTGCTGGACGGGATACCAGAGGGTTAAGCGCGTTTCATTTTCCATGAGCAAACAGACTCAAGGAAAGGAATATATATATATATATATATATATATATATATATGCACTTAACGTGTTTGTCGCAAGCTAGCCAAAATGCTAGCAGAATCCCAGACTAACGTATGTTTCGCGTTAACGTGGTATTTTAAGCCGGAAGTGCTTCGGTGTAAAGAAAACTCGTTCTTGCAGTGTGTGTATAATACTTCATGACGGTTGACTTTTCTGTCCTGTTTTTTTTTTTTTTTTTTGTCCTCATATTTCCATCCAGAGGGCCAACGAGGTGTTTAGCGTCTTCCATCTTTACGGGTTGGTTCTGCTGCCTGTCACTACCAGATCCACTGCACATTTGCACATACACGATGCTAACTCTACTTGGACAAACTGACCCAAATGTGTTGGCAGAGACATTCAGAGTCATTCTGTGCTGCAGATGGGTTAATTAAAATCAGAGAATTAAAGATATTCTTGTGGTTCAAACACACTCTATACATGAAATCACCTCATATTACAAAAATGTCGTCAGTAAAATGAAGTTACAATTAAACTGACACTTTGGCAGTATTGTCACAGAACTGGCACCACTAGGTACACTGGCTTACAGCAGAGTTACAATCTTTAATCACATTAATCATGATGATGGATTAATCCGTGTTAACGTGTTAATTTTGACAGCCCTAATTAAAATATATGTTTAAAAAAAACAAACAAAAAACTAATAATGATAAAACAGTGAGGGTTCAGTGAAGCTGCTGAAGCTAATTCTAAGTCTGGAAAGGATGTGGAATGAATAGAGGTTAAGAAAATTGCACTTACCTACCTTATTTTACAAGAGACATAGAGGTGACATGATTGAGTTCTATAAGCTTGTTCTCAGAATATGATAACACAGCCAAGCCTTCACTTTGGGAGTAATAGACACAATTTCAGAGCAAAGGCTGTACAGTTATTTAAACTAAGAGGAAAAGAAAAACTTCTTTGAGATTAGTGCCGTACTTTTAAACGATGAAAACACTTGGGAAATTCTGGTCCACAAAGGACGTTTAGTATAAAACTGATTTGTTCATTCACTCTGTTACTGCTGTCATCTCATTAAATACCATTAAAGACCATTTAAATATGTTATTTTACTAAACGGAAGCTTTCAACACAGTTACTTTTATATATCGTGTTAAATGTACTTGTATGATGACGCTGCAGGTTTGCAAAGACATTTACAGTGAAAGAACCATCCCTGTCACATTTTTTGGTTATTACTTTTCCCCATTACAACCTCTTTTGCATGTCCGTTTGATTTCTCGGCCTCTGAGAAGGTAAAATATTAAATATATCCTCGTACCTGCTTGTTAAGTTGAGACGTCACTTCTTAACTCTGGGTCCAATCCTGTTCATTCTTCTATTGAATCTGCAGCAGTTCTGCATCCCTAAATAAAAAAAAAACAAAACAAAAAAAACATACAGTTATCATTCTACCACTTTACATGCGGTGAGAAAGAGCAGAGAAAACAGATGAAGTTGATAAGTAACACCCATAAAGACCCAGTGCTTCTTTTGTGCCAGCTGCCAAACAAATGTTTCTATCTATTTAATCATTCTTAATGGATTTATCGCCATTTATAACAACATTAACCTCTGTATTTTGTGTTGTTTCTTGTGTAAATCATGTATTTTCCCAAGAGAGTAGGTTTGATTCTGACATTGGTGGGGACGCAAAAGTGCTCCACTCCTGAAAGCACTCCTGAAAGTTCAATTTTTTTGCATTTGCGATCATAATTTGACGTCATGTAGAGCTGATCAAACAAGCAAACAATCATAGTCAGTCAGTTCTAGCCATTGTGGCACCCTAGGCGAGATATGAATTTGGAAACATATATAAACCACACAGAAACATTTATCAACCAGCCAACCGGCAGTAAACCATATAGAAACATATATATACCACACAGAAACATTTATAAACCAGCCAACTAGTAGTAAACCATATAGAAACATCTATAAACCACACAGAAACATTTATAAACCAGCCAACCAGCAGTGAACCATATAGAAACATATATAAACCACACAGAAACATTTATAAACCAGCCAACCAGCAGTGAACCATATAGAAACAGATATAAACCACACAGAAATATATCAAACAGCCAACTAGCAGTAAACCATATAGAGACATTTATAAACCACATAGAAACATGTATGAACCAGTTCATCATCCGTAAACCACACACCATACGAAGAGTGCTTTGACAGACAAAGCAGAAGGGCACAACAACAGAATACAAGATGCAAGCAAAGACAATAAAACATAGAAAACACAATAAATGTGAAAACATGACACTCCAAATAAATCTGAGCGAATCAAAGTAGAGAGGGCAGAAATAACATAACATGATGCTGTCAAATCAATGCAAAAATGAAGGAATGGAATAAAACACCATGTATGTCAGTATGAAAAACCAAAACAAGGTAAAATTAAATATTCAACATTAAAAAAGGGACAACATCACATAACGGCAAGTCTATAAAAATGTGTTTTAAGAAGTGATTTAAAAGATGTTACTGATTCCACATGCATCATTTGCAGGTAAAACACATGTACAATTGAACCGACAACTGTTTGGTTTAAATAAGTGAATTGAGCTCCTTACATGTGGGCCTTTGTCAGGTTGTGGCTCCTAATGTGCTAATGCTAATTACTAATGTTTATGCTAGATGCTGTGTGTATTCAGGTGGGTAAAATGTTGAGACCTAACTTATCGTAAAGAATCTGGAAATTATTTTTACTGCTCTATAATGTCAGTCTTACATGGATTCTCATCCTGCCATTATTGTTTTGGAAAATTCAGGAATTGTGGCAAGATGGGATGGTTTTTCACTTTTGCAGCTTTCTGGTGACCTCCATTGAAAATATCATTATGTACCGATCACAGTGGGAAAATGTATGATAATTCCCTGTTTTTTGTTTTGTTTTTTTAATGATAGTAAATACATATACAGGGTGGGGAAGCAAAATTTACAATATTTTGAGGCATGGATTGAAAGACAGTGTATGATCAGTTAGTTTATTGAAAGTCATGAGAATTTATTTGCCACCATAAAATTTACATAATGGAAAATGTTTTTATTCTATGTGTCCTCCTTTCTCAATAACTGCCTTCACACGCTTCCTGAAACTTGCGCAAGTGTTCCTCAAATATTCGGGTGACAACTTCTCCCATTCTTCTTTAATAGTATCTTCCAGACTTTCTCGTAATAGTTTTGCTCATAGTCATTCTCTTCTTTCCATTCTAAACAGTCTTTATGGACACTCCAACTATTTTTGAAATCTCCTTTGGTGTGACGAGTGCATTCAGCAAATCACACACTCTTTGACATTTGCTTTCCTGATTACTCATATGGGCAAAATTTTCTGAAAAGGTATGGATAATAGTGTTAGGTATGATTATGACATCAATATATGTTTGGTTTCAAAACAATTGACGTAGTGCCTGCTGAGAAAAAACAACTAAATGTTCATTGTAAATTTTGCTTCCCCACCCTGTACATACAGTTCTGTTCAAATCCTGGTGCATCGGGTCTTCATTTTCCTCACAGAAATTATCTGCATTTACTGGCTGATGTCTTGATTTTTTTCCATCACATAATTTTCTAAGTGTTTGTAACTTAATGGAGCATTACACCCTCATGATTAATGGCTTTGTTTATGTACGTTGCTTCTTTATTATTACACTGTGATCTATTTTTCTTTTTTTTTTTCCCATTCAGTCAGCTCTTTGGCTTCAAGTCTTTGTGTCCTTCACAGTTATTTGAGCCAGATATTCTAACATACTAATTAACATTGCAGTTGGACTTTCGCCACTTTAGGCTAATTAAATACCGGATTTTAGGCATGTCCTGCTTTTCTGTTCTCTTGCATGGGAGAAACAAAAAACAATGTGCCTGAAAGTCTGGCTTCATTTTATTTGTACTTTTTTACCAGATGGCCAGTCTTCTTCTGCTCATTCCATAACATTATTAAACCACAAATTAAGACCTACATTTGTGTCCTTTTTGCCAGTTGGTGCCAGTGGTGAGAGGATCCAAGCATGATCTGACTGAAAATCAACCAAAGATTCCACTTTTGGAATTTTTCTCCTGATCTTTATTCTAATGTGGTTCACAAACCAAATTTCTTAGACATGCTGGTACTGGTTTGTGATGTGTTCAGTGAGTTTAACTACTTTTAACTTTCTTTTAATTGATATTATCCTCCTGAGACCCAGCAATGCATTTTTGTCCTCTGTAGGGGACAAAAGTTTGACAGTTTTACTTGAAAAATGCTGTCCATTGCAAAGCACATTCCGTTAAAAAATAAATACATACAAATAATTTTTAAAATGTATCTGAAAAAATCTGTTGCATTTTGCAGTTTCCAGTCATGACAATTGTTTAAAAGAAAAAAAGCTAAAATTCTCACTTTCCTGGGTCTCAGGAGAATATAAAGTAGGAAATCCAAGTATTTTCATCCTCAAAACAGATTGTCAAGTTACTCTAAAAGGGGTCTTAACTGTTACCGCACCACAATCTATCACTCGTCTCAAAAATCAATTATTTATTATATTTGCTAGTGTAACAGGGTCAATTATTTAGCAGCAATGTGGGTATGTATATTGTTATAATTACACAAAATCTGTTCATTTTATTTTCATTTCTTTTGGTTGGTACCTGACATTGTGGGCCTCCGGGTCATTGTGTGGAACTTTTGGTTTTGGTCTGTTCCCCACCGAACAATTTACAGTGTGACACTGCGCACTATAACCGGAGTTTTCGTGCCTTTGCCTCTTCCCTTTTGTTCCGAATTTCTGTGGGACAGGAGTGTGTTTTACGCGGGATACTGACCGGAGGTTTTTATGTTTTCTGTCACTTTTGTCAGAACAATAAACGGAGACTGCCTCCAAGGACACACATGCAGGTCTCGTCATTTAAAAAAAAAATAAGAACACAACGCAGAGTCCAACACCACCGGTTACACTAGTTTATGGATAAGATCTCAGAAGATCATTATAGGTGATCTAATCGTTATGGAACCAACAGTTTTCACAACAGTCGCTTCTCCCAGAGAACGTTAACAGGACAGCCTCTGGTTTCTCTTCCAACACCCCAAGGCCATGATGTGTTTACGCCAACCATGTTCGAACTAAAGACGTAAGATTGCCATTTCTGGTTGTAAACACGTCACGGCCTTGGGGTCTTTGAACTGAGACCAGAGGCTGTTCTGCGGAATAAAGTCCTGTGGGAGAAATGGCTCCGTTCACTGAACAAACACTTATTTTGTAAAAACAGATGGTTCCATAACCCAGTGTTTCCAAACCACTGTGGAGAAATCATCAGGTGTGCCGTGGAAGATTATCCAATTTCACCTGATTGGTATTCTAAGTGAGCGGCGTAATATATACTGAACAACAAAAGAAACGCAAGTTTTGGTCGTTAATTTAGGCAAGAGTTCAGCTGTCCTGTTGAGTTGTCAACTGAGATACACATTACAATAAGTGAGTTGTAACCATTGGAGCGTGTGTTTGCAGACAAACACGACCACGAGTGGTATTGAGCACGTGTACAAAGTATCGGAGGTGCGGTACGTTTTGAGTGATATGGTCGTGGGAGCAACAAATGGGAGTGGCAATTCCCTTTGTTTATCTGGGGGCTATAAAAAGAAATGGTAAGATTCAAAAGTTACTGCATTACCACGATGCCTCGCCTTAACGATAATCTGAGAGAACGCGCCATTGGTATGCTTGATGCTGGTTTAACGGCTCGCAACGTTGCCAGACGTTTGCAAGTGCACGAGTCCACCATCAGTAGGCTGAGGACACGATTCCGTGACACAGGGACCACTTGGGACAGACCAAGATCCGGAAGACCACGTGTGACCACCTGTAATCAGGATCGCCATAATCGCTTGGCCCATCTCCGTGACCGTCAACTCAGTGCTACAAGGACAGCAAGAGAGAGCCACTGGAAATTTCACAGCTGGATATACAGGGTGGGGAAGCAAAATTTACAATGAACATTTAGTTGTTTTTTCTCAGCAGGCACTACGTCAGTTGTTTTGAAACCAAACATATATTGATGTCATAATCATACCTAACACTATTATCCATACCTTTTCAGAAACTTTTGCCCATATGAGTAATCAGGAAAGCAAACGTCAAAGAGTGTGTGATTTGCTGAATGCACTCGTCACACCAAAGGAGATTTCAAAAATAGTTGGAGTGTCCATAAAGACTGTTTAGAATGGAAAGAAGAGAATGACTATGAGCAAAACTATTACGAGAAAGTCTGGAAGATACTATTAAAGAAGAATGGGAGAAGTTGTCACCCGAATATTTGAGGAACACTTGCGCAAGTTTCAGGAAGCGTGTGAAGGCAGTTATTGAGAAAGGAGGACACAGAATAAAAACATTTTCTATTATGTACATTTTCTTGTGGCAAATAAATTCTCATGACTTTTAATAAACTAATTGGTCATACACTGTCTTTCAATCCCTGCCTCAAAATATAGTAAATTTTGCTTCCCCACCCTGTAAATATCTCATGAAACCAATATTCATAATAAAACTCCCATATAAACCAATATGAAACATACTTGTGTTTCTTTTGTTGTTCAGTATACATACATGCGACTGCACACACCGATGATCCACTCTTCAAAAACAGTCTTCTGTTTCCCTTGGCATTGTTTCACGTTGTTTGGCCCCTATGAACTACGGTAGTTCTAAAACATTTACACCTGCTCTGTCTGTCTGTCTGTCTGTCTATCATGCACGCTGTATAATAGAGGAATAAATAGAACTTTGAAAGTATGTAAAGTTTCACTTTCGTTTCACGACAGCATTCATTAAGTTAGTTATGGACCGCACCCCCAGGTATATAACTGCGCGCCCCCCCTACCCCCCGGCTCTGACAAAAAAAAAAAAAAAAAAAAAAAAAAAAAAAAAATCCCCCGTGCACACAGGCACACAACAGTTTGTTCTCTGTCCTAAAATAAATAATTTGGTTCATTGTGTTGTCAGTGTTTCTCTTCAGTTTGTTTAAACAGAATACCAGTTTACCCTCTTGTTAATGTTGCACTTCATGTGGAATTTTTTTGACAGAACTGACAGAACTGGGATTAGATTTTTCTTGTTTGTTCGAAACTACTTTTCAGGGAAAAGTGCAATACTAATGTTTAAAATACATTTAGTAATATTAATAATTTATTTTATTTTCTATTTGATTTGTAGCAGCAGAATTATATTATTCCTGTTTTCCTATATTCTATTGTCTCCAAAAATTGGGGGAAAAATGTTAAAAAATTCATAAATGCATTAATAGACATTTTGAGGGGTTTTCTTTCTTCCCGTACCGAACTGAAAAAAACTGAACCGTGGCTTTGAAAACCGAAAACATACCGAACCGAAAATTGTGTGTACCGTTACAGGCCTTAATAATAATAATAATAATAATAATAATAATAATAATAATAATAACAACAACAACAACAACAACAACAACAACACTGGTCAACAACAAATTTATTGTTTAAGTTTTTTGAGCTGATTTAGGATAATTTTGGTGTGCTGAATCCAAAAATCACATTAATTTTGCTCAATCAGGTCAATTTTCTGAACTATGCTACATATTGGCTTTTTAACATTTTTGCTTACATTTATGGGCATTTTCACATCATATGATACAAAATTCTTTCATATTTCTTGCAATAAACGAGTTCTGAAGATTTGACTTTTGCCAATTTATGATGAATGTTTTTTTTAATATTACAGGTGAATGAAATGGCTTCGACTAGAAGATCTTGCAAAAAAAAGCCAGACGTATTCTGCTCCATCTGCGGTGAATACACCATTGTACCTAACAGGAATCAAGTCACAAGTTTCATAAAGTGTGCTTACCAATCTTATTTTGGTATTAAACTTGTTGACCAAGATAAAGTTTACAAAAATGTAATCAATTTTGTGAGAAGATCAAATTTTTCAAAATCAAATTAGCAAAAAAACCTGACCTGATTGAGAAAAACAGATGTCATTTTTGGATTTAGCGGTGCAAAATGGTCCTAATTCAGTTGAAAAAACCTAGACAACTTGCAAAAAATATTTTTTTGTAACCCAGAATAATAATAATAATAATAATAATAATAATAATAATACATTGGTTTTATAAAGCGCTTTTCTGAGTACTCAAAGATGCTTTACAATAAACAGTCAAGGGACGAACACACATCAAACAGGTACCACTGGTTCCATTGGTTTGTCAGTGGATGTAAGCTTTAACAAAGGGGTTTATGATCACTTCTATCTGTATGCTAGCAGGATAACACAAAACCACTGGTAGAATAATTATAGTGTTATGTTCCATACCATACATTAATTATAAATGATTGTATGGCTTTCACCTCACACTAACCTCATGTATGTCTCTACTGATAAATTCATGGTCAGCTCTGTTTGCAGGACGGTCTTCACAGTAGGAGATATTGTAGCGACAGGGAGATGAGACCTTGAATTCCAATAGATACATGTCTAAGACAACAGTCTAAGTCAGGGGTGTCAAACATGCGGCCCGGGGTCCAATCCGGCCCGCAGGATGAATCAGCAAAAATTACACTGAAGATATTAACAATTAAGGATGTCGTAGTCATTTCTGTTCAAGTTCCACATTCAGACCAATGTGATCTCAACTAAAATAATAGCATAATAAACCTATAAATAATGACTCCAATGTTTTGTTATGGTTCTACTGTTTCTGAAAAAAACTTATTTTGATAATAGAGGATTTTCTATTCACTTACAAGCTTTGCCCTAATTCTGTCCTGGGTTTTAACTATTTAATAATAACAAAAGGAAAAAACTTCACAAAACACGAAAAAGTCATGAAAATTGAGATTTAGCAACTCAATTACACATCCACCTTAATTACTTTAAAAAATTGTTTTAATTTGTTTTCCTGTGATCATTTTGTGCACTTTGTTAATTTAAGAAAAAAAAATTCCAGACATGATAGAATATGGGAAAACATTGTTTTGTTACAGTTGTATTGTTTCTGAAAAAAAAAAAACTTATTCTGATAATAGAGCATTTTCTATTTACTTATAAACTTTGCCTTAATTCTGTCCTGGGTTTTAACTATTAATAATAACAAAAGAAAAAACATCACAAAACACTTAAAAGTCATAAAAATTGAGATTTAGCAACTCAATTATGCATCCCCCTTAATTACTTTAAAAAATTGTTTTAATTTGTTTTCCTGTGATCATTTTGTGCACTTTGTTAATTTAAGAAAAAAAAATTCCAGACATGACAGAATATGAGGAACCATTGTTTTGTTACAGTTCTATTGTTTCTGGAAAAAAAAAAAAAAAAGAAAAACTTATTTTGATAATAGAGTATTTTCTATTCACTTACAAGCTTTGTCCTTATTCTGTCCTGGGTTTTAACTATTTAATAATAAAAAAGAAAAAAATATCACAAAACACTTAAAAATCATGAAAATTGAGACTTAGCAACTCAATTATGCATCCACTTTAATTATTGACAAAAATTGTTTGTTTTATTTTTTTCTGGTGATCATTTTGTGCACTTCGTTAATTTCAGAAAAAAAAAATTCCAGACGTGACAGAATATGGGGAAACATTGTTTTGTTACTGTTCTATTGTTTCTGAAAACAACAACAACAACAAACAAACAAAAAAGTTATTTTGATAATAAAGTATTTTCTATTTACTTATAAACTTTGCCTTAATTCTGTCCTGGGTTTTAACCATTTAATAATAAAAAAAGAGACAACATCACAAAACACTTAAAAGTCATGAAAATTGAGATTTAGCAACTCAATTATGCATCCCCCTTAATTACTGAAAAAAAAAAAAAATTAGTTTTAATTTGTTTTCCAGTGATCATTTTGTGCACTTTGTTAATTTAAGAAAATAAAAATTCCAGACATGACAGAATATGAGGAACCATTGTTTTGTTACAGTTGTATTGTTTCTGAAAAAAAAAAAAAAAAACTTATTTTGATAATAGAGTATTTTCTATTTACTTACAAGCTTTGCCTTAATTCTGTCCTGGGTTTTAACTATTTAATAATTAAAAAAAGAGACAACACCACAAAACACTTAAAAATCATGAAAATTGAGATTTAGCAACTCAATTATGCATCCCCCTTAATTATCGAAACATATCAATATCTGCAATAGTGGCCCTGTATTTACTTGGTATCGAATTGATACCAAAATATGCAGTATCGCACACCGCTACCCCTGACATAGAATATACAATGACCAAGAAACTCATGCCTGTGCTATAAAATCAAAGAAATAAAACATGAAAGAATGTCAGACTGTGGATGTAACTCACTCTCTGTAGATGTAAAGGTTTGTTCTAAGGTAGTGGAAATGACACAGCTTTCATGAAAATTTGCCCAGTATTTTTTATGTAACAAGTGTAAAAAAAAACAAAAAAAAACAGCAGAAACAAAAAACACCAAAACCTGTTCACCTGACAAACAACCTAATCCATCTTTATTTTTAATTTCATGGTACCCGCATGTAAATTTCCCCCGTGCAACATTGTTTTTTGCTCACATACAAGGCTCTTTGACACCGATGCTATGCTTCACAGTCGTACAGTTTCCAAGTAGCCCAAGGCCTCAGGTGCGTCTCTGCACTGAGAAATCGATGTTCACTGTGAGGCTTATACCTGAGTGGAGCCAAGGCATCATAACTGCGGGTTGCTGCGCGATCACACAGCGAGGACTCACTCACGTTTGTTTCCAGTCCCTTAGCAGCTGAGAAAGGTCACCTTTAACCGAGCTCCGAGTCTCCTGGACGGCATTAGCGGTAGCGGGTAGCTCCTGTTTTTAATATCCTGGAAGTGATCGGCGCTCAAACTCATCGGGAGGAAAACTGAACAAAGGTACAAAACTACAAGTAACTGGTATTTTTATGTGCACGGGTTCTCTGTCTTGTTTATCCTGAGGGAAGAGTCTTCACTGTTATTAATATTTAACTCTTCTTTTTCTCGTTGTGTAATTAAATCTGAAATCAGAAATGTTTAAATGGTGAAGTTCAAGTCTGTCATGTGCGTTTAATGTGAAGCCCTGAGCTATTTATTTACAGTTGGAATCATTTCAGTTCTTGTTGTTTGGATGTACAGTGTCGGATGGCGTTTCCATGGCAACACAGTCGGGACCGGGCTTGAGAGGCTACGGTACACGTACGATAAAATGCAATGAAATGACGCTCGGTCTGGCTCTATCACACCTTTTATATTCTAGAAATAATCCTATATTATACATGATGTGCTGCACATTTTTAATCCCCCTCGGCCAAATATAGTTTAAGATGCTGTTGAAAGTTACTGCCCTGTAATTTAGACTAGATTGTCTTTGTGTAAAACTGAAAATTATGTGTTTTTGTTTGTTTTTTAGTTTTTATTAATATCTGAGAGTGCTGATACTGGCATGATAATTTGTAAATGGTATAATTTTATTAGTGTATATAGGAATAAGGATGTGTTATAATGTTATTGTTTTTATAGTTGTTATTATATTGATATTCATGTAAAATAATAATTGCTAAATAAAGATCATAAGGAATAGAGACTGGAAGTAGGACTATATAAGTTTTTACTTCTTCCTACTCCTTTTTGAGCATGTTTAATTTCATTTATTTTTATGCATTTTATTTTTTTTTCCTTTTGTTTACTTATCAACCTTTTATGTATCACAACGGATATTTTGTTAGTTGGTTTTCTTTTGATTTCACTGTCTGCATGTTCGAAATAAAGATATCAATCAATCAATATTTGAAAGTCCTCAGATGTTATAACTGCACAAGGCCATTTGACCTTGAAAAAATAAGTTAAGGTTACCTATTTTCAATATCCACAGTATAAATTTGGTGCAGATATGTCAATGCATTCTTCAGATAATGCAATTATGTCGTTGAACGGACAGACAGATGACACAACGATTACAATACCCTCGGCCGAGGGGTAAAACAGGAAGTGGACTCTGTGTGTCTCGGGCATCACACAAAATCTGTACAGAGCTGACCGCTGCAGTTTGTCATACTTATATAATTATGGTCAAGGACAAGACTAGTGAAAACGGCAAGTTGATAGGACCAATATTTTGGGAGATATTAGTAATTTTGCCTTACAATGGCCAATCACGTTGCTATGCCCAGAATCATAGAATCTTCATTGAAGTGGGTTACCTAGCAACAGATAAACAACAGGGCCATGTTGCCATGGTGTCAAATTTCAGTAAAAAAAAAAAAAAAAAAAAAAAAAAAAGGTAAAACACAGGATTCATTCTTTTTCCAAAAAGGCGAAGGTGGGCTAACACAAAATAATATTTATTTATTTACTTATTTAGCAGGGACAGTACACATTAATGAACATTTCTGTAAATGTGCCAGTATTAGCAAGAAAGTTATTTTTCAACTGTTGTCCCTGGGTAAGAAGTAAAGTACCAGCATTCATAAAATTAGAATATAACACTATAAACCCGGAATTTGTATTTACTAAAATGCTTTAATTACAATGCACTTAAATGATTTAAGTTTTATGATGTTACTATAAAATGTTCAGTACATTCTACTAATTTGTAGACATAGTTGAAAGTACGAAAAAGTTGAAGTTGAATGGAATTAAATCACTAAGTTTTAGTCATGACCACACCTTTTTATCTTCGCATTGCATTGTGGGTATTGGGCATGTTGTTGAAAATGTGTTATTTTTCTGTGCAGGGGTTCAGAGGGGTTGTGGTGTTAGTGTTAATTTGGATTTAATGTGTGTATGGCAGTGTTTACTGGCCTTTTTGTGTTTGTTTTTGTATTTTTGTAGAGCTGCACCATGAGTCAGAGCCAGAGGAAGAACAATGGATTTACTGTTCATCTAAGAATGTAACTGAACCATGGATATCTTAATGTCTCGTCAAATTAAAAGCACGTCCTATACTGGCAAATGACATTGTGCTAACTTCCATTCATGCTACAATATATTAAACTGAATAATTTCACAACTATTTTGGTCGGAAATAGGATTTTGAGTTTGATTATCTTAAAAAAAAAGTTGTTTAATCAATGATAAATCAATCTGGCTGCAATTGGGAAAATTAGTCAGTGTAACTAAATATGCTGAGTTGAATGGTTGGATAGTGGGGTTGATTTTACAACAGATTCAAAGTACAAATAACTTGTCTTTTAGTGTTTTCTACTTAATAGTTTAAGTTCAATACTTTTAGCATTAAAGTTGAACCTACTTAAACCAATTGATTAGTCGATCATTACTCAAATCATTTAAGTGCAATCAGCCCTGCGATGAACTGGCAACTTGTCCAGGGTGTACCCCGCCTTCGCCCCTATGTAGCTGGGATAGGCTCCAAGCGACCCCCGTGACCCTAGTGAGGATAAAGCGGGTTCAGAAAATTAATGAATGAATGAATTTAAGTGCAATCACTTGCCTCAAATTTTTTGAGTAAACTCTACTTATCCGGGCTTACAGTGAATAATAATAATAATAATAATAATAATAATAATAATAAAAACTACTGGCCATGTTTGTTTGAGTACAATAATAACTGAATCTACTGGTTCGTGTTTTGGCCACAGGTCAACAGTTCAAGACAGTTGAGTTGAACTTCTGACTAGATCCCCCCTTCATTGAACCCTCATGAGATCTGCAAGTTTGTCTCATACCTCAGTCCCCAGAATAAAATGTTGCCATTGTTTCTTTGTATAATCTCACTGGAATTGTGTGTACTTTTTTTCTCTATTGGCAGGAGATGGTTGCACTTGATGCTGGATCTACAAAATCCAGAGAGCAGAATTTGCATCCTTTCTCATAATTTTTTAGGTTTCTGCCACTAAACCACATGGATTAGAATTTGGAGGAGATTGTTATTTGGTTTGGATACTAATAAAAGATAATGGCGGTGTTTTTGTAAAATATCAAGTGCATTATGAAGCAAACAATTGAAAACAAAGTTGAATATTTTGTGCATCTCTGTAAACTAGTCTGAAGGTAAATAAGAATAAATAAAAGAATCTTTCATTAGTCCCACAACAGGGACATTTGAAGTGTTACAGCAGCATAAGGGATAGTAATATTAAAAATAAAACACATAAACAGTACTAGGATATAGATAAAGGCTGAATCCCAGTTCCCAGGAATTTCCCATAATTCTGTTCAAATCATTGGCGAGATGGAGGTAAACACAATCAAAAAGTGCAGCAGTGTGACGAAAGAAACACACAAATGTACGTATTTTCTTCGTAAACAACTTAAATATTGGATCGACCGTTTAATGCTGTTTCAAAGCGTTATAAATCGCATTTCTGCCGTTTATAGCCGATAGCCGCAAAAAGATGACCAAAGCCCGTGGAACAGAGACGGTTACAGCGACTGACGGCATGGGGAATACTTTAGGAAACAAAGTTATCGCATCTGTTATAGCGGCATCGACGACTGCTGATGACGTAACAGGTCTGGAAGGGTTGTCCCATTTCATAGGAGAATGTTTCAACCCCAACCCCTGCAGGTCTGTTTCAAGGGGTAGGAGTAAGGGGGAGGGCTAAGGGGTGAATTGGGATTGGGCCAAAATCTAAAAATTATATGAAGTAGCATTCAATAAAAAAACAGTATTGAGTACAAAAATATTTAAGAGCAGTACTTAAATATATCTGGGTGCTTTTACGAAACTGGTCCCGAAAAACAGAGCAGAGCGGCTAAAAATTCAAAGCAGATGTAGGCTAATGTTACGAAGCAAGTTTGGAAGCACTTTAGGTCCTTTTTAAAAATAAATATTTACTGAGATAAAACAGAAACTATTTTTCAGATAAAAACATTTTTATATATTTTTAAAATATTTTTTTTAATACAAAAATCTGCATGTAACATGGTAAAAAGGACACGAAATTACGTGCTACTATTTATTTTATTTTTTTTATCTTTTTATTCTCTCACAGGTACATTTTGGGAATTGAACTAATTATCCAAGGCAGAGTGTTTCATAAAAATAGCCACTATTGCAAAATCACTCACGATTTATTTGTGTTTAAATGGGCAGGTTCCGTATGTAACGCAAGTGGACACGATGGGTTGAACACAAAACCTGGAATGAGACTGAGATTCATGAAAAACCCACATGTTTGGATTAGAAAAACCACTAGGATCTGCAAATTTAACACAGTGTCTTTATTTATAGTCTATATAAGACCATTTACAGCCATGTTTTCAGATCAAATGCACTGACACCTAGGTAGTTTTTCACGTCCCAATTTTGGTCCTATTTTTGGCTCCAATATTTGATTAAAAATTCATTAATTTTGGGATGACTCCGAGCAAGAGTATAATTTTTTTTTGCATTCATCAGTAGGTACATCCTGGGGGAAAAGATGTCTAAGTTTCTCTTGTATGATTGGGTCTAAAAAGCTGGAAAAGTACCAGACACCAAAATAAACCCAGTTTTACAGAAGCACCCACATAAAATCTACAGTTCTGTGCAAAAGTCTCGGTCCAACATTATGTTTGTTGGTTTAGTAACGTTTTAATGACCACACATATGCATTTGTCTCTGTATTTAGACCAAATTTGGACATATGTGAAGTATGAAGAGCAGGAGAAACAGCAGCTTCAGGAGAAAAACCAGCTTTTATATTGAATAATTTAACATGTCTTTAACCCTTTTGTTCAGACAGTAGGAGATTTATTGGATTAATTTACTGATGTTTACACCAGGTTTCATTCAGTTCATGTCAGATGTTTCTCCTTGTTTGTGCTGCTTCTTGTCATGGGGTCAGAGGTCACAATAAATAGAGACTTTAAACTTTACTGCACATGTAGTTCAGTTGTTTGTGTGTTGTTTATGTTAAAGATGCACGCATATTCCCTGTATTTTCTTGTTGTATCTGAAGAAACAAGAAATCGAAATAAATATGCATGTTCTCTTCAACCCCTCCGACAGTACAAAGCTAAAGGTGGAATCAGACTTTTGCACGGTAATGTAGGTCAGCAGGTGGTTGTACGGACTAGATGTTACACATGGCTGTAATAAAAGGACAACAGGAAGTACAGCACTGTGTTGTTTTGCATCTAAAATGGCTGTGATGTGCTTTTTCATGGATGGATGGAGAGCTGAGACATGCACATTGCCGTTGAAAATAACCTCACTGGGCGCAGGAAAATCAAAGAACAAGAAAGGAAACAAAGAACCTCCACACCAGCAGAGTTCCTGTATTAGGGTTTAGTTCAGCTGTGACGTGCGAGCAGGATTGGTCTTCCAGACATCTGTCACGGGTCAGACAGGACTAATTTGGTGTCTTCATCGTTCTGCTGTGGTACTTTCAGACATATTGGAATATCTGAGAAGAAGCCACAGATCGATCAGCTGATCAATTACAAGTTAAATGTCTGCTAAAAGGCGTTTCTATTTCCATTCTGTACACTTTGGAAATGGCAAAAACCATCTAAGGCTACGTTCAGACAGCAGGTCTTAATGCACAATTCGGATTTTTTTGTGAAATATGATTTTTTTTGTGTGCTCGTTCGTGTTGCACATTAAATGCGACTTCTGTCAGTCTTTAGTATGAACTGAATGCGACCCTGAAGTGACCCACATGCACAAAAGAGGCTCGGACATACACTATACTGCCAAAAGTATTTGCTCACCTGCCTTGACTCACATATGAATTTCAGGTCCATCCCATTCCTAGTCTATGGGGTTCAATATGACGTGGCTCCACCCTTTGCAGCTATAACAGCTTCAACTCTTCTGGGAAGGCTGTCCACAAGGTTTAGGAGTGTGTTCATGGGAATTTTGGACCATTCTTCCAGAAGCGCATTTGTGAGGTCACACACTGATGTTGGACAGAAGGCCTGGCTCTCAGTCTGCGCTCTAATTCATCCAAAGGTGTTCTATGGGGTTGAGGTCAGGACTGTGTGCAGGCCAGTCCAGTTCATCCACACCAGACTCTGTCATCCATGTCTTCATGGATCTTGCTTTGTGCACTGGTGCACAGTCATGTTGGAAGAGGAAGGGGCCAGCTCCAAACTGTTCCCACAAAGTTGGGAGCATGGAATTGTCCCAAATGTCTTGTTCTGCTGAAGCATTCCCAGTTCCTTTCACTGGAACTAAGGGGCCAAGCCCAGCTCCTGAAAAACAACCCCACACCATCATCCCCCCTCCACCAAACTTTACACTTGGCACAATGCGGTCTCACAAGTATCGTTCTCCTGGTGACCGCCAAACCCAGACCCGTCCATCAGATTGCCAGATGGAGAAGCGCGATTGGTCACTCCAGAGAAGGCGCCTCCACTGCTCTACAGTCCAGTGGCGGCGTGCTTTACACCACTGCATCCGGCGCTTTGCATTGCACTTGGTGATGTGTGGCTTGGATGCAGCTGCTCGGCCATGGAAACCCATTCCATGAAGCTCTCTGCGCACTGTTCTGGAGCTGAAGGCCACATGAAGTTTGGAGGTCTATAGCGATTGACTCTGCAGAAAGTTGGCGACCTCTTCGCACTATGCGTCTCAGCATCCGCTGACCCCGCTCCGTCAGTTTACGTGGCCTACCACTTCGTGGCTGAATTGCTGTCGTTCCCAAACACTTCCACTTTCTTATAATACAGCTGACAGTTGACTGGAATATTTAGGAGCCAGGAAATTTCACCACTGGATTTGTTGCACTGATTCTGATTATTTGGATGGGGGAGACAATACTTTTGGCAATATAGTGTAATTAGGAATGAGGAAATATGCCAGATCACGTGACATGTCTGGAAGGCTGCGCCATTTTGAACTCACAAGATAGCTCAGTTGCTATGGGCAACATAGCAACAACAGAATAGTACCGACGTGCAGGAAAGAGCTGTATGAATCAAGATTTAAGATTTTCAAAAACGGATAAGGCGAAGGTGAAAGTAAGGGGGTCCCTATAGGGAGAACCTGAACACGACTGCTTAACAAAGGTATTTGGAGAAGATCAGCAAAATTAACCCTTTAAACCCTAAGCCAAAAATGGTTTGTCTGGACTATTTTCTTATTTTGACTATTAAGAGGTTAAAAAATATGTTGTGAATAAATCTTTTTGCCCATTTCTCCAGAGCACTTAGAACTTTCAAAATCTAGCCATCATTTACAATTTACCGCATGTTATAATTCTGCTAAAACGGCTTCTTCTCCAGCTTCTAGTACCGACGTAAGTGAAATTATTATTATAATTATAACCTTTTTTTAAACCAGGAAAAAGCTCATTGAGATTAAAAATCTCTTTTTCAAGAGTGTCCTGGCCAAGACAGCAGAAGTTACACAAAATAAAAATCACAGCCATACATCCACACTAAAAATTTACAAATAAATATACATAAAACACAAAAAATGACCTTAATGATACAATAAAGCCTTTAAAGCGCAGTGTTGCAGGTTTCAGAAACCGTTGAAATTTTTCCAATAGCACAAACAGTGAAAGAGTTACAGCCATCCAAACTGCTCATGAGCAGGGTGTGTCAGCGACGACGCGTCAGATTTTAAAGAGTTAAGGATAAAGACC
The DNA here is from genome assembly GCF_902148855.1 of Sphaeramia orbicularis. Taxonomy (NCBI): domain Eukaryota; kingdom Metazoa; phylum Chordata; class Actinopteri; order Kurtiformes; family Apogonidae; genus Sphaeramia; species Sphaeramia orbicularis. The sequence continues at coordinate 8,739,289 of NC_043966.1, forward strand.
CCTACGAGCTAACAGTGTTCACCGGCGTCCAACTGGGCCGTGCCACCGTGTACCTACATGCCGTTAGTTAACTATCTCGTTTTGGGCATAAGTTACACAGTTGAATAATTCAAAAGCCTAAAGTCCCTTGACAGCTATGAACAGTTCTGCTGTGGCTGGGTTCAAGGTTTGACAATCTGCAAGAACGATGACCGTGAAAAACTGTGGTGCTAAAGGTCAGCCCGTGGAATGTGCAATGTTTATGTGTGTAGGAGAATTATAAATGCATTGAACTAGTCGGAAACTCAAAATAACGTTTGCTGTGTCAATGACAGGAGTAACTGGAAAGGTCAGATAAATGTGACCTGACCGTTCTACTACTGCTATTACTACTGCTACTGCTACTACTACTGCTGCTACTGCTACTATTACTACTAATACTGCTACTACTACTACTGCTACTACTGCTACTGCTACTACTGCTACTGCTACTACTGCTACTGCTACTACTACTACTGCTACTACTGCTACTACTACTGCTGCTACTGCTACTATTACTACTAATACTGCTACTACTACTACTGCTACTGCTACTACTACTACTGCTACTACTACTACTACTGCTACTACTGCTACTGCTACTACTACTACTGCTACTGCTACTACTACTACTGCTACTACTACTACTGCTACTACTACTACTACTACTGCTACTACTACTACTGCTACTATTACTACTAATACTGCTACTACTACTGCTACTACTACTACTGCTACTGCTACTACTACTACTGCTACTACTACTGCTGCTACTGCTACTATTACTACTAATACTGCTACTACTACTGCTACTACTACTGCTGCTACTGCTACTATTACTACTAATACTGCTACTACTACTACTACTGCTACTACTACTACTGCTACTATTACTACTAATACTGCTACTACTACTGCTGCTACTACTGTTACTGTTACTACTACTGCTGCTACTACTGCTACTACTACTGTTACTGCTACTACTACTGCTGCTACTACTGTTACTACTACTACTACTGCTGCTGCTACCACTACTACTACTACTACAACAACTACTACTACTACTACTACTACTACTACTACTACTGCTGCTGCTACTGCTACAACTGCTACTACTGGTAGCAGTAGTAGTAGCAGTACATATTGGATTTTTAAAAAAAAAAATCCGACATGTATTCGATTCAGTACCACATTTGAAAGTGGCCCAAATCTGTTCACACCGTCATGAAAGAATCTGACCCCAGTCACATAGGTATGGTTTATTCTGGTGACTGATCCGTTTGTACTACCTTTCTTCATCTTTGAGAAGACCGATAATATTATAAAAAAATACAGTTTGGATCAGAAACATGTCCATGTGGATTATGATGATGTTAAACTGCACATGAAACCACTAATAGTTCAAAGCGGGTGAAGCAGTTGGAAACACTTTGTGCATTTCTCAGGTGCAGGTTTTCTACTCAGCACAACAATCAGGTACCGTTAGAGCAAGGATAATTACTCATACCGCACTGAAAGTAATATTCCATATAGTGAGAGGCTTCATAGCCATTTCATTAGCTCCATATCTTTAGGTGTCTTCATAGCAACAATGAGCACAGTGGAGTTACCAGTTTGGCCCGGGGGCTTTGTCAAAGTCATTTGTTCCATAAGAAAAATGTTTCAGAGTTGAACCTGAAATGTTTCCATTCTTAGCAAATAAAGAGTTTTACGGCTCTCTGGAGGCTCCAACACCACCCTTAGACTGATTAACGACTCAAATTGGATTTTGAGCAAAACATAAATCAGATTTGTCTTTGTGTAGATCTCATTCTCACAAAACGTCCCACAGGGGAAGGGTTATAATCTGGAGATTGCCACCTACCATTCTCCTGATACAGTACATCCTACGTATGCTGGAAAGTAATATAAAAGCATTATTCATAATTATTTACAGTTTTTACTAACACCCACAGTGATGGTGTGCGATGCCTCATAGATGCTAAAGGGGTCAAGAGAGAGGATGCAAGGGCTACAAAGGAAGAAAGGCATCTCTAAATGTTGCCTGTCCTCGACGCTAATATGGCCTTTGTAGCGGAAGAAAACAATGGGGTGAAAATAATTTAACTGGCTGTCTTCAGCCAGAGGAGATGAGAAATAATGAGCAAATAGCAACAATAAAAGTGGAATAATACTAGGATTAGCGGTGGCCTCACAGGCTTCTGTCCAGCTCGGTTTATTATTTACAAGTTGTGTGCTCTGAGGCCTGCAGCTGGAGATAATAATATTGTCTTCGGCAGCAAAAGCAATAAGGGTAAGCAGAAAACTTCAGGCACACCCCACATCACTCTCCCTCTCCCCAGTGGAATATGTGGAGGAAGGAGAGGAGGATCATGGGTAGTCATTAGTGAGCTGGAGGTGATGCTTTTTTATTGTTTATTGCTAATTCATCTAGTTTCTACGGAAGATGTATCCTGATATTTTCCTCGGGTGCAGGAATTTAAGTAGGACTTCCCTCAAACATTTGAATATGGCAGCATCTTGTTTTTATGCATCACTGACTGAAAACTACCTGCATGTTTCTTTTATTCTGCATCTTTTGGATCTTTTGGGTGATTTTAGACAGATGGAACAGTACTCGGAAGGCTTAATGAGGTATAATTCAAAGCACTTTGCACACCAGCAAAAAAAAAAAAAAAAAAAAAGAAACAAGACTCAGAAATGCACAATATGCCTTCTGAAACTGAAATTTTGATAGTCTATGTTTGCTCTTGTCATCTGGTATTTTATACTTTAGAGGCTAGTTTGGACTCATCAATCAGCTGTCAGCTTTGTTCTTCGGAGAAATGTGCTCATGCATTTTCTCCAGACATTGATGTGAAAGTTAGAAAACGTTGAGATAAGTTGTTGCAGAGTGATGGAACACAACAATGCTTCAGAAGCAGGTCAAGTGCAGATCTAAGCATGAGTGTGTAGCATTGATTTTTGCTCCCCTAAGATGGTTTTTAGCTCCGTGGTGAAGTCTGGCACCTTGGGTCTGGTGAAGCCCACGAGTGTAGTGATTAGTCTCTGGTAGAGCACATAGAGGCTCTCCTCTTCGACTGAACCGTCCTGAAACCCCGATGTGTTGGAGCCTCTGCCTTCGAGAGGAGTTCATTGGCTGGGCAGCCCTCGGGGGTCACGCCGGCGCTGTCGGATACTGAGGGGATTGATGCAGAGCGCTGGGATTGGGGAGAGATCACAGGGAAAGTGGGGGTAGCTGTTGGGCTTCGCAGAAAGTAGATGCAGCCGCTGACTGATTTGTATCTGGTTCATTTGGACTGAGCACAAATCCTCCATGAGTATTTTAGCTACCGTATTTTCCAGACTATAGAGTGCACCTGAATATAAGCCACACCCACCAAAATTTAAAAGAAAAACATTTTTGTATTAGGGATGCACGATACCATTTTTTTTCCAGACCGAGTACGAGTACTTACATTTGAGTACTTGCCGATACCGAGTACCGATACGAGTACTTAATAATCCCATTCCAGTTGTTAGTTCCTTTTGTAAATGTGCTTTATTGTCGTTGTCATTAGTCTGACTGGAACAAAGTGCTGCTACTGACATTTAATGTGTTGGAATGAGCGTTTCTCAATTAATCCACCAGGGGGCGCTGCTCTGAATTAACCATACTTGACAACTACCATGAAGAAGAGTAAAGTTTTTCGAGAAGAAGAAGAAGAAAGTCAGTAATAAACATGGAGACGACAGAGGCAACACTAATGTGATATTAACCCTTTCAAGCACAAATTATGAGAACCTTAATCAAAATTTTTTCCTTAGTGTTTTTATTCCTCTTTAGGCATGAAAAAAAACAATGCAATTGAAAAATTTCTTATGAAAAATAAATTTAAAAAATAAATAAATAAATAAAAATAATTTAAAATTTTTCCAAAATACATAACAAAAATAATGAAAAAAAAAAAAAAAAAAATCAACCTATTTTTCATGAAGCTGCAAAAATGTCCACTCAGCTGGACACCACATGTTTAATTTTTGACGCACAGAAACATGAATTTACTGATAAATTGTGTGAAAACTATGGGGAGGGCTTGTGATTCTGGGGGTTTATGCTCAGGAGAGATCTACATAATGTTACCAATTCATTTCAAAAAAGATTTGTAGTGTCTGAAAACTTTAATAAAGATATGTGTAAAAAAAAAACAAAAAAAAAGAACAAAATCCATGAATATACAAGAGAACAGCTGGAGAATAACTGTCCACTGTAGTGACCAGTATGCATGAAAGGGTTAATATTGCAGCGTTTTCTCTGGTAAGATTTAAAAGCTTAGCTTCAGCAGGCAGAGAAAAGAGAAATGAGCCATAAGTTTTGTTTTCACTTCCACTGGTGGCAGTCCGTACCGCTCCGTACCCCCGACCCAGCCCTGGGTAGTTGTCATAAATGTGTCAGTAGTTTTTCTCTAACTCACACAGTCGCTCTTTGAACAGATCCTCTACCTCCACGGTTCCCGCTGGTATTCTCCATCTGGGTACGCATCCGCCAGCACCTGAAAAACGGATGGAATGTACGCAGAGGACAGACAGAACGCTGCGTCTGTATCTGTCTGTGTCTTTAATAGGCCGGTAATGGTACACGTACCGAACCGTTTCGGTACACACCTGTTCGGTTCGGTACACAGCTGTACCGAAACGGCACAGTATGATGAGAAAAAGAAAAAGGAACGAAAGACGTCATTCGATGCGGAACTTTAAATCTGCGCAAGTTCCACACGGACATACAGAACTAGCGCACAATGACTCGAAATATGAAATAGCTGCTTCCATAAGGTTAAAAAAAACAACAAATATGATGTGAACCTGAAGGGAAGAGACTGAAGACCCTCCACCATCAGTCCAGTCCAGTTTGGGATCAGTACGGGTTCAGGTGAAAGACAACGAGGAAAGAGACGTTAATAAGACGGGTGTTGTTTGGCCCCTAGGAACTACGGTAGTTCTAAAACACTGACACTAGCTCTGTCTGTCTGTCTCTCTCACTCACACACACACGCTGTGTAATGGAGGAATAGAACCCGGGAGTTGGAAGTTGTAAAGGAGTTGAAAGAATGTAAAGTTTCACTTTCGTTTCACGCCAGCGTTAGTTATTACGTTAGTTATGGACTGAACCCCCACGTATGCCCCCCCCCCCGCGGAAAAAAAAAAAAAAAAAAAAAAAAGAAATTCCCCCCTCTGTGTTTTTGACAAATCACACCCTACACACACACACACACACACACAGGTACACAAAGTGGCCTAAACAGTTTGTCTGTCCTAAACTAAATAATTAGGTTAATTTATTTGTCAAAGTTTCTCTTCAGTTTGTTTAAACAGAATACCAGTTTGCTCTCTTGTTAATGTCGCACTTCATGTGGAATTTTTTTTTTTTTTTTTTTTGTTATTTTAAAGCAGAATGTGAACTGACAGAACTGTGATTAGATTTGTGTTGTTTGTTCAAAACTACCTTTCAGGGAAAAGTGCAACACTAATGTTTAAAATACATTTAGTAATATTTTATTTTCTACTTGATTTATAGCAGCAGAATTATATTATTCCTGTTTTTCTATATTCTGTTGTCTCCAAAAATTGGGGGAAGAATGTTCAAAAATTCATAAATGCATTAAAGACATTTTGAGGGGTTTTCTTTCTTCCTGTACCGAACCGAAAAAAAAAACGAACCGTGGCTTTCAAAACCGAAAATGTACCGAACCGAAAATTTTGTGTACCGTTACAGGCCTAGTCTTTAACGTTACTTGCAGTCAGCGTTACTTTTATCACCATCATTTATTTTGAAAAATCTTCACACTCCCCACACATTATTCCTCCTCTGCGTACCTGCCGCACTGAACTGTGAATGTCACACGGCCGTAAGTGGTATCGGTGGATTTGTATTGGATTACTTTTACGAGTATGAATACGAGTACACACACTGAGTATCGGAGCCGATGCCCGTTACTGGTATCGGATCAGTGCATCCCTAATTTGTACATATATAGGCTGCACCTGACTATAAGCCGCAGGTGTCCACGTTGTAACATGAGATATTTACGCAGACAGATGGTAAACAAGAGAGATTATTTAAATCACAGGTGTCAAACATGCGGCCCGGGGGCCAAAACCGGCCCGCCAAAGGTTCCAATCTGGCCCGCGGGATGAATTCGCAAAGTGCAAGTTAGAGCATCGAACTCAAAAATAATATCATAATAACCTATAAAAAATGACAACACCATTTTTTTTCCTCCTTGATTTAGTGCAAAAAACATTCAATTATGAAAATATTTACATAAAGAAACTATACTTTAACACTAAAATATGAATAACCTGAAAAAATATGAACAACCTGAAATGTCTAAACAAAATTAAGTGCAATTTTAACAATATTCTGCCTGTTACTAAACGTTTTGTGTCTTTGTAGATCTGATCTGTAATGCGCATGTATAAATGATAAGTCGAGGCATAAAATTGATAAAATTGTACTTATATTTCTGAACAAATTTCATGTTTTTTTCCAGGTTATTCACGTCCTTTTTGTTTGGATAGTTTGTAAATATAAATATTGGCATAATTGAATTTTTTTTTTTTTTTTTTTTTTTGCACTAAAACAATTTGGAGTTGTCATTATTTATTGGCTATTATGCTGTTATTTGACTGGTCCGGCCCACTTCAGATTAAATTGGACTGAATGTGGCCCCCGGAAGAAAATGAGTTTGACACCCCTGATTTAAATATTTATTTCCATACCTTAACTGCTTTGTTCCAAACAGTGCCTGTAACACGGCAGGAACACAGCTGGTTAAAAAACCCAGAAAAGTCACTGATCGCTATTTTCATCTTCCTGCGCATTGAAACCACTGCAGTCGTCTTCTTCAGTGTCGGAGTTGAACATCCTCAGAAAGACTCCATCACACTCCTTCTCAGTCTCTCCTCCGTTGTTGCTCAATGGCACTTCTGTGCAGCAGCTCTGTTTCCTTCTTAGACAGACACATTGATTGGTTTTAACTTATAAGCTGCAAAATATGCATTTCTTCATGTGTTTTTCATGATGAGGGTTTGTGCATGACACAAAATGACTGTTCGAAGTTCAGCTTCAAACTTCTCTTCATCACCTCTTCCACCGGTCTGTCTCGCTTTTACGCTTCCTGCTAGAGCGCCCCCTGGAGGCCGTTAGCCCGTAAAAATCTATACTTGAGCCACATCGTTGGATAAGCCGCAGGGTTCAAAACGAGAAAAAAGTAGCGGCTTATACTCCGGAAAATACGATATTAGTCACAGCAGTGATCAGACAGTGCATATGAGGACGACTAGGGCTGGACGACCAACAACATTTACATCATATCCTTGAATGTCTGTGTCTGTTATTGTCATGATGTCATTTTACAATAATAGTAATTTATTAGGGCGGTGTGGTGGTGCAGTGGATACAGCAAGAAGGTCCTGGGTTCGATTCTAACACCAGTCGATGGGGGTGGGACCTTTCTGTGTGGAGTTTGCATGTTCTCCTCATGTCTGTGTGGGTTCTCTCCAGGTACACTGGCTCCTCCCACCACCCAAAGACATGCACTGATAGGTTAATTGGTTAATCTAAATTGCCCATAGGTGTGAATGTGAGAGTGATTGTCGTTAAATGTCAGCCCCGGTGACATGTCCAGGGTGTGCCCCGCCTTCGCCCATAAGTAGCTGGGATAGGCTCCAGTGACTCCCATGCCCCTAGTGAGGATAAAGGAGGTTCGGAAAATAAATGAACAAATGTACATAAAGAGGACTAGGGCTGGACAACAAACAATATTTACATCATATTGAGATAAAATATATTGTTTTAATTTTCCTTGAATGTCAGTGTCTGTTATTGTCATGATGTAATTACCTCCGCCAAGGAGGTTATGTTTTTGCCAGGGTTTGTCTGTCTGTCTGTCTGTTTGTCTGTCCGTTAGTGTGCAACATAACTCAAAAAGTTATGGAAAGATTTTGATGAAATTTTCAGGGTTTGTTGGAAATGGGATAAGGAAGAAATGATTAACTTTTGGGGGTGATCCGGAAGAAATCCTGGATTCTGGATCACTTCGAAATTTTCGTTAACATTGTGGTAAATGGGGCCAAAATTTTCGTTTCCCAATATCTCGCTTAATTATTGACCAAAACTCATGAAATTTAACTCAGGAATTGACAATGGGGTCCTCTATCACATTTCAAAGGCTGATCCGGATCTGATCCAGAAGGTGGATTTTATTTTAAAAAATAAATGTAGGATTTGTATCACCGATTATGTGGGGAATTTTTGCGCTTGGCGGAGGTCTGCGCTCTCCGAGTGCTTTTCTAGTTTGTTTGTTTGTTTGTCTGTTTGTCTGTCCATTAGTGTGCAACATAACTCGAAAAGTTATGGACAGATTTTGATGCAATTTTCAGGGTTTGTTGGAAATGGGATAAGGAAGAAATGATTAAATTTTGGTGATCGGGGGTGGGGATCAGCCTTGGCGGAGGTCTGCGCTTTCCGAGTGCTTTTCTAGTTTTATAATAGTAATTCATTATGTTATAATTACTGTTGTTCATGCTAATAGTCATTACTGTGACTTTCAACACTTAATTTTGTTAACGCTGCCAAATAAAAAACTTCTGCTTATTATTTTAGCTGCTGAGGACAAATGTTTTCTTGTTTTACTTAATCATGCTCCTTCATATTTAGGTTGAAAAAGATTTTAACATTATCCAGTTGAGAAGTCATGACATCACTTCCTGTTTCCAGGTTCATTCCTCTGTAGTTAAAGGTAGGAGATCTTGGAAAAACAGTTCGAGCTACAATTTTAAAATACGCAGTTCAAAAGTCCGAACCCCTTTCTTCCATCTTCCCCCGAAGCCACACCTCCAGAGTACCAATGCTTGTTCCTGAGGGTTCATAAGTGCTGTGCAACATCAATTGCCCCCCCACCCCTTCCAGTCTGCGGATCCATACACACCTCGTTCATTCTCCTCCAACATCCCCTGCTCTTACGATTCAATTCATAGGTGCCAGGTGGTGCCAGGCACAACAAACCCCGCCCCTTACACATATTTCATCCATGACAAGTAAATGGGAAGATCTTAAAAATTTGTACAAAATTTTAACTTTTACCTACTTTTCCCAATAAACAAAATTTGGTATGAATTCACCCAATAGTTTTGCTGCTACAGACATTTGAAATTTCACCCATTATAAATAAATGGGGAAAAAAAAAAGATTTTAAAAATTCATAAGACTGAAGGACTTTGCTAGATCCGTAAACACATCAGGAGGGAGAAGGGTCGGTAGCTAGCCCTGCTATCGCTAACTTCTCCAAATAGCGTTCTTTCTGCCGTCCAGTAAGGGGAGTCACTTCACCGGACAACTCCAAAACTTTATTTTCAGTGCTGGTAGACATAATCCGTCGCTCATTCGTTTGTTTCTTGTGCTGCTTTTGCCGTCCACCCTAGTCACATGATAACTGTGACGTCAGTGTAAAGGGTCAATAAACCAAATTTGGTATGAATTCACCAAACAATTTTGCTGCTAGAGACATTTGAAATTTCACCTATTATAAATAAATGGGGGGGGGATTTGAAAAATTCCTAAAAAATTTTAACTTTGACCTACTTTTTCCAAAATATAACGAGATCTATTATGAGTCACTGCCAATTTATAAACCAAATTTGGTATGAATTCAACCAATAGATTTACTGCTAGAGTGTTAAACAAAGTGAACCAAAAACTAGGGATCCACTGATACCGATACGAGTATCGGCATCGGCTCCGAGACTCAGTGTGTGTACTCATACTCGTACTCCTAAAAGATATCCGATACAAATGCACTGATACCACTTACGGCCGTTTGACATTCACAGTTCAGTGCAGCAGGTACGCGGTGGTGGAATAACACTGGTCAACAACAAATTTGTTTAAGTTTTTTGAGCTGATTTAGGATAATTTTGGTGTGCTGAATCCAAAAATTTTGCTCAATCAGGTCAACTTTCTGAACTATGCTACATATTGGCTTTTTAACATTTTTGCTTACATTTATGGGCATTTTCACATCATATGATACAAAATTCTTTCATATTTCTTGCAATAAACGAGTTCTGAAGATTTTACTTTTGCTAATGTATGATTAATGTTTTTTTTTTTTAAATTACAGGTGAATGAAATGGCTTCGACTAGAAGATCTTGCAAAAATAAGCCTGATGTATTCTGCTCCATCTGCGGTGAATACACCATTGTACCTAACAGGAATCAAGTCACAAGTTTCATAAAGTGTGCTTACCAATCTTATTTTGGTATTAAACTTGTTGACCAAGATAAAGTTTCCAAAAATGTAATCAATTTTGTGAGAAGATCAAATTTTTCAAAATCAAATTAGCAAAAAACCTGACCTGACTGAGAAAAACAGATGTCATTTTTGGATTTAGCGGTGCAGAATGGTCCTAATTCAGTTGAAAAAAACCTAGACAACTTGCAAAAAATATTTTTTTGTAACCCAGTGTAATGTGTGTGGAGTGTGAAGAGTGTGGAGGTTTTTCAAAATAAATGACGGTGATAAAAGTAACGCTGACTGCAAGTAACATTACAGACACAGACTGATACAGACGCAGCGTTCTGTCCGTCCTCTGCGTACATTCCATCCGTTTACCAGGTGCTGGTGGATGCGTAAACAGAATGAGAATACCAGCGGGAGTACGGAGCGGTGCGGACCGCTGCCAACAGAAGTGAAAACCAAACTTATCACTCATTTCTCTTTTCTCTACCTGCTGAGGCTTCACTTTTAAACCTTACCAGTGAAAACGCTGCAATATTAGTATCACATTAGTGTTACCTCTGTCGTCTCTATGTTTGTTATTACTGACTTTCTTCTTCTTCTCAAAAAAATTTATTCTTTCTCATGGTATTTGTCCAGTATGGTTAATTAAGAGTGGCGCCCCCTGGTGGATTAATTGACAAACACTCATTCCAACACATTAAATGTCAGTAGCAGCACTTTGTTCCAGTCAGACTAATGACAACGACAATAAAGCACATTTACAAAAGGAACCAACAACTGGAATGGGATTATTAAGTACTCATATCGGTACTCAGTATCGGCAAGTACCATAAATTCCGGACGATAGACCACACCTGAATATAAGCCGCAGACCCTAATTTTAGAAAGAAAATCAATTTTGTACACGTATAAGCCGCGCCGGTTTATAAGCCGCGGGTGTCCACCAGTGGCGATTTCTCATAGACTGCAAGAGAAGCCCGGCTTTCCCTATCATTACAAAAATTAAATGGTTAAATATGTTTGGTTGTGTTGACATTTCATTGACTACACATGTCTTAAAACACGTTCATCTCACAGACGAGTTCGTTCAGAATCAGCTTTATCACAAATCATCAGACTCCATGTTGTTCACTTCTCATACATTCCCGTTGCGCTGTTTCCTCATACGATCTATGGTCAGTGCATTTCCCCATTGAAGCCTGGCTTCTATGGGAGTCTATGGGACCGAGTGGAACCTTTTTTGTCATTGCGTCAAAACTGGACGGTAATTGGATAAAGGTTTTCTTTGAGTTCAAATGAAATTCTTCCCTGTATGTAAATGGGTCTGATATGTGTGAGCTTGCTGTCATATCTATAGGTTGATTCATTGTTAATATGATGATTAAAAAACAAAAGACAAAAAACGAGGCAATAAAAGGATAGTAATACAAGCACATTTTCTCTTTCTTTTTTTTTTGTCGGTGGACTTATCGGGGTTTCCTTTGGATTTGTGCCGATACGGGATTGACTTACTTTTGCGCTGGCTGTGGATTCACGGACTTAAAATGACTTGAAAGACACTTGAAAGTGAACAAAGTTTTGTTTTTCGTTAGAGTAGGACTTTTCATTTATTTTTAAAATATAAAGATTAAAAACAAGTAATTATGTCTGTTGTAATATCATTTTCATTTAACATTACGCACGACGTGCGCATTAATTCTGAGATGCTTTAAATTTATGACGGTCTCTGGAGAGCTTTATTGGGTGTTTTCATTCAGAGTTTTGTTTTGTATATTTGTGAAACAATATTAACATTTGAAGGTTTACTATTTTTCCTTAAAAGTTCCCTTTTTGTGTGTGTTAATATTAACTTTATAAAGGTTAAGTTGTTAATGTTATCCATTCCTGCATACCTGGTAACAATGGACAGATTCTTCCCTGGGGTGTGGCAGGCAATAAGGGAAAATCGTTGCATAAGCCGCGTCGAAGTGTAAGCCGCAGTGTTTAAAGTGTGGGAAAAAAGTAGCGGCTTATAGTCCGGAATTTACGGTACTCAAATATAAGTACTCGTACTCGGTCTGGAAAAAAGTGGTATTGGTGCATCCCTACCAAAAACAATAGCCCTTGCCTCCCTTTTGGGGGGGCAGGGTAATAAATGTTTTGCTGTCCGTCAACACACACCACTGATCATAAAGTGATGTGTGTCTGTAAATGCACCAGGAGCTTTAACAGGATTTAAAACTGTTGAAATTGTGTTGGACTACAGGTAAAACACTGACTATAGAATCTAATCATTGTATTTGAGATGAATTTAGTTCCTTCTACACTTGAACCAGTACCTGGAAATGAGTTTTACAGCTCTGACATCAGACATAATGAAACAAATGATCTGAATACTCTGCCTCTAAATTCTGAGTTTTTCATTTTCATAAACAGTATAAAACCACTACAACTATGAGCTTTCATTCAAAACTTTCAATTGGGACGAAAAACTAACCTTGAAACTGAAGTGCAGTTTTTTTGGTGATAAATACTGACTGATGTGAAAAGGATGATAATGTTTTGGTCCGTTTTAATTATGGCTAATGATAGAAAAAGGCTTGAAGAATGAATGAAAAAAAAAAAACCTGCTTTACTTTTATTATACATTTATTCAGCCATATGTTATGTATTGAATCCTGAATACTGGTTTCTTTTTATTGGACTTGATTGATTATAGAATGTATTGCTCTTACAAAAAAATCAAAATCTAAAGTGTATTTTTCTTATTTCTAGTCAAAATATCTCATCACACTTAAAAAATAAGACATAATCACCTAAAGAGTAACTTTTCAGTGCGGTATAAGAACTTATTTTTAGACAATAGATCTTAAAAATATTATTTCAAGAAATCTTACCAAGATAATTTTCACTTGTTCCATTGGCAGATTGCTTTGCTTAATTCAAGCAAAAATATCTTGTATGAATATTTTTTTTAACTTGTTTTTAGAGGGGTATTTTTTCCAGTGTAGATATTTGACAAGATGCATATGAGTTAATACAATTTATTTATTATTTTATTCTTTTGCTTGTATACTTTCTACACACGTCTTATATTTCGCTCTGCCTTCTTGCCCATTGCTGTTGTTAATGCTGACTTGTTTTATTATACAGTCGCAGAAAAAATTGTTAGACCACCCTTTGTTTTCTTCAATTTCCTGTTCATTTTAATGCCTGGTACAACTAAAGGTACATTTGTTTGGACAAATATAATGATAACAACAAAAATAGCTCATAGTAGTTTCATTTCAGAGCTGATATCTATCCATTTTCCATGTTTTCTTGATAATAACCAAAATCCTTTCAGTTCTTACATCAATATCTGTGGCATTGTACTGACAAAAACAGTGCTTTTAGACATTCCGTGTTTTCTTTTCAGTCTGTTTTAGTCACATGATACACATAGGAGTTTTTACTAGATTGCATAATCATTATTTTTGACGGTCTAATATTTTTTTCCGCGACTGTATGTAGATAATGACAATAAATAAACTGTTCAACAGGAAAATCTTCAAGAGACCTGAGACAAAAAATAATCAAAAATAGAGCAAAAGGTGAATAAAAATGCATAAAATTACCCTGTAAGCCCGGATAAGTAGAGTTTACTCCAAAAATTTGAGGCAAGTGATTGCACTTAAATGGTTTGAGTAATGATCGACTAATCAGTTGGTTTAAGTAGGTTCAACTTTAATGCTAAAAGTATTGGACTTAAACTATTAAGTAGAAAACACTAAAAGACAAGTTATTTGTACTTTAAATCTGCTGTAAAATCAACCCCACCATCCAACCATTCAACTCAACATTTTAGGTTACACTGACTAATTTTCTCAGCTGCAGCCAGATTAATTTATCATTGATTAAACAACTTTTTTTTAAGATAATCAAACTCAAAATGACCAACCTAGTTATGAGGTCATTCAAGTTAATATACTGTAGCATGTATGAAAATTAGCTCAATATTAATTTGCCTGTACGGGACGTGTTTTTAATTTGACAAGACATTAAGATTTCCATTGTACAATAACAGTTTTAGATGAACAGTAAAGCCATAGTTCTTCCTCTGGCTCTGACTCATGGTGCAGCTGTACAAAAAATACAAAAACAAACACAAAAAGGCCAATAAACACTGCCATACACACATTAAATCCAAATTAACACTAACACCGCAACCCTGCTGAACCCCTGCACAGAAAAATAACATTTTCAGCAACCTGCGCAATACCCACAATGCAATGCAAAGATAAAAAGGTGTGGTCATGACTAAAACTTAGTGATTTAATTCCATTTTACTTAAACTTTTTCGTGCTTTCAACTATGTCTACAAATTAGTAGAATATATTGAACATTTTATAGTAACGTCATAAAATTTAAATCATTTAAGTGCATTGTAATTAAAGCATTTTAGTAAATACAAATTCCGGGCTTACAGTGTACACAGAACATTCTTATGAGCCATGGAAATGTGGTTGTTATTGTCTGTATTTTATTCCATGAGTGTATTAAAGATGCAGGTTTGTAATAATATCGCTTTTTTATTTTTACATTTTATGTTGTGAAGGCATAATATTGAAAGCACGGTTCAAATACTGCTCTGAACCAATACAAGTGCCTGAAATAATCTTAATAAACTTGTCTTTTTACCTTCAAATGGTCCACAATCTAATCTTATAGCTGTCAAATTGCAATTAAACTGTTCAACAGGAAAATCTTCAAGAGACCTGAGACAAAAATGATCAAAAATAGAGCAAAAGGTGAATAGAAATGCATAGAATTACACAGAACATTCTAATGAGCCATGGAAATGTGGTTGTTATTGTGTGTATTTTATTCCATGAGTGTATTAAAGATGCAGGTTTGTAATAATATTATTTTTTTATTTTTACATTTTATGTTGTGAAGGTATAATATTGAAAGCATGGTTCAAATACTGCTCTGAACCAATACAAGTGCCTGAAATAATCTTAATAAACTTGTCCTTTTACCTTCAAATGGTCCACAATCTAATCTCCTAACTGTCGAATTGCAAACTATGGTAATCTTAATCTTTGATTGCATAAAGGCAGGTATACACTGATTTTATTCCACTGATAAAACAGTGATTTTCTCTGTAATTTCTTTTTGAGTGTCAGAAATTTAGAACAGCGACCGCCTCACAGTGTGACTGTTGATAAGACCTACATCTGCTTAACAACCAATAGAAATCCAGCATGAAATATTCAGTTCAATTGAGTTTTATTTACATAGCGCCAATAATGCATGATTATCTCCAGGCAATTCACAAATTCAGGCCAAGGCCTTAAAAATACCATACAGAAAAGAGGAAAGAACCCGATAAAACCTCTGGGAGCAAACGCAGAGTGAAGATAGGAAGGAAAAAAAACTGAAGACAAAACATCTGGCAACTAGTTGGGATGAGGAGAAAAAGGAGAAAGGAAAAAAAATAACATGGATAAAGAGCAATAAACAACAGAAGCAGTGGTCAGGTTGAAGGTCAGAACCACACATGAGGATCATACGGTTCTGGATTCAGAGAAAGAACCGATGATGCACCGATCAACATGACATGTCAGGATAAAAATACTAAAGCTCAGGCTTATTCCAAGTTGGCCTGTTTTCCTAAGTCACAACCTGGGCCACGTCGTCCTCCTCCTCATTTTAGAAATAACATTTTATGTAACAGCACAGTCATTAGCGTCATTGATTACAGAGGTAAAGATTTCAGGATGCCGGGGATACTGTCAGTCAGGATTCTCTAAAATATCGTGGACCGCATCTTTGGAATAATCTACGACTTGAACGTCAATCAGCGTCTTCTTTATCATTATTTAAAAAGCATCTGAAAAGGATTTGAATGCATGAAAAAATGTAAGGCTGTATATCATTTGATTTGTATTTTTACTTTCGTTTATTATTTCAGTTATATTGTTTTTTTTTTTTTTTACTTTTTATTTAGATTTTTGCACAATATAAAACAGAACAAAACATCTGAGAAAAGACACAAATAAAAAAAATAAACTAGAAGCACTCGGAAAGCGCAGACCTCCGCCAAGGCTGATCAGTGCCCCCCCCCGTGGGCCCCCCCACCCCCGATCACCACCAAAATTTAATCATTTCTTCCTTATCCCATTTCCAACAAACTCTGAAAATTTCATCCAAATCTGTCCATAACTTTTTGAGTTATGTTGCACACTAACGGACAGACAAACAAACAAACAAACAAACAAACAAACAAACAAACAGACAAACAAACAAACCCTGGCAAAAACATAACCTCCTTGGCGGAGGTAATTACACCACATAGTATTATTATTGTTACAAATATTATACTACATCTATAGATACATTACCAAATATTGAAATATTCATATATTTGTATACATATGCACACATCATAATTTGTTCTTGCCTTAGCTTAGTCACTTACTTGTGACTTGTAAAACACTGACTTGGTCCCACCTCTGATAACTTCCACAGATTTGCCAATTCATTTGCTTTTGTAATAAACTTGTTTAAATTGTAAAGAGACTTTATGGACCCCATATATTCATCTAAATGTTCGAATGAAACCCACGCCTTACACAAGCTACGTACATATTTTTAGTTTAGTTCATTTCTACGACGACATGTTAGGGCCAAATAAGAAAATAAAAACGCTTGTCACTACGAGAATAAAGTTGTTATATTTTGAGAATAAAGTCATTATTTAACAAGAATAAAGTTGTAGTTTTAAAAAAGTCATCATTTAACAAGAATAAAGTCATTATTTAACAAGAATGAAGTCGTAGTTTTTAAAAAATCATTTAATGAGAATAAAGTCATTAGATTTCGAGAATAAAGTCATCATTTAACAAGAATAAATCATAGTTTAAAAAAAAACTCATTTAATGAGAATAAAGTCATTATATTTTGAGAATAAAGTCATTATTTAACAAGAATAAAGTCGTAGCTTTAAAGAAGTCATATTTCGAGAATAAAGTCATTATTTAACAAGAATAAAGTCGTAGTTTTTAAAAAGTCATTATTTAACAAGAATAAAGTTGTAGTTTTAAAAAAAGTCATTATTTAATGAGAATAAAATCATTATATTTTGAGAATAAAGTCATTTAACAAGAATAAAGTCGTAGTTTTTAAAAAGTCATTATTTAATAAGAATGAAGTTGTAGTTTTAAAAAAAATCATTATTTAATGAGAATAAAGTCATTATATTTTGAGAATAAAGTCATCATTTAACAAGAATAAAGTCGTAGTTTTTTTTTTTTAAAGTCATTATTTAACAAGAATAAAGTCGTAGCTTTAAAAAAGTCATTATTTAACAAGAATAAAGTCATATTTCGAGAATAAAGTCATTATTTAACAAGAATAAAGTCATAGTTTAAAAAAAAAATCATTATTTAACAAGAATAAAGTCATCATTTAACAAGAATAAAGTCATTATTTAACAAGAATGAAGTTGTAGTTTAAAAAAAAATCATTATTTAATGAGAATAAAGTCATTATATTTTGAGAATAATGTCATCATTTAACAAGAATAAAGTCGTAGCTTTAAAAAAGTCATTATTTAACAAGAATAAAGTCATATTTCGAGAATAAAGTCATTATTTAACAAGAATAAAGTCATAGTTTTAAAAAAAATCATTATTTAACAAGAATAAAGTCATCATTTAACAAAAATAAAGTCATTATTTAACAAGAATGAAGTTGTAGTTTTAAAAAAAATCATTATTTAATGAGAATAAAGTCATTATATTTTGAGAATAAAGTCATCATTTAACAAGAATAGTCGTAGTTTTTTTTTTTTTTAAGTCATTATTTAACAAGAATAAAGTCGTAGCTTTAAAAAAGTCATTATTTAACAAGAATAAAGTCATTATATTTCGAGAATAAAGTCATTATTTAACAAGAATAAAGTCATAGTTTTAAAAAAAATTATTATTTAACAAGAATAGTCATCATTTAACAAGAATAAATCGTAGTTTAAAAAAAAATGTCATTTAATGAAAACAAAGTCATTATATTTCGAGGCTAAAGTCATTATTTAACAAGAATAAAGTCATAATAGAATAAAGTCGTACCCACTCATTGAATAATGTAGAACTTGGAACATTTTGTGAAGTTCTACTTTCATTTGGGGTTTACACATAAAGGCCAAACACTGAGCCCATCCCCTCATCAACACATTGCTGCTTTGCTTGTTGCCTTCGCTATAAAGCCAGAAACTGTCGAATTTTCAAAATGAGCTCATGAGGTCTTATAATTGCAAAACATTGTTCATTATCTTGACTTATAAACAAACTTTGCATCTACCTCTGTGAGTGAGAACTTGTTCAGTGGTCCAGTGATTCCACCCACAACACAGGTGTGGCATGCCCAGATGCTGCTCGAACAGCGTTAATCTCATAAAAGTATGACTTTATTCTCGTTAAATAATGAGTTTTTTAAAGCTACAACTTTATTCTCATTAAATAATAACTTTATTCTCGAAATATAATGACTTTATTCTTGTAGTGACCAGTGTTTTTTTTTTTTTTTTTCTTATGTGGCCTTAATACACCGTCATACATTTCAGACCCAAACATAGGAAAAAACAAAACAAGAAAAAACAGAACAGAAAATGGAACCTATCACATCTGTGTTTGTGCGATTCCATGTTTTCGACAGTAAACTCACGCTGCAGAAATCTTGTAAAAACAGCCTGAATGTTGAGTCAAACCTGTCAGATTACCTCTCCACCTCCTCCACCTGTGTGTTTGTGCTCATATTTAAGTGAAGAATCACACATTATCCAGTAAACGCAGCCTTGTTTTCAGTCTCTGTGTGTTCCACCAACTCCACATCAAGGCCAGAATCGGATTTTTGCCAAGGTCGAGAAACCAAACACTAATTTTTCTTTGTGACACTGGTGTGACTCATTACCCGGACTGTAAAAAAAAAAAAAAAAAAGACGACTACACGTGTTACGGGGACAGCAATATTTCACATTAAGCGCATGCTGACTATGATAAACAGCACAGGACATGTATGTATACAATGAGCAAGGTCTTGCATTACCTGGGGAACTGACACAACTTTATCTTTCCATAACTCTTCTTTTAACAACTGTATGTAAAGAAATGTTCCGGGCTGGGGTTTTTTTTTAGTTTTTTTTTTATCAGGCGCTTCACAGTTCCCATATTTGATTCAGTGTGTCTCAAAAGAACACAATGTTTCTTATCTCTCATCACAACTGACAAAGTAAAAATGCATCTCACTGAGGGAATCCACTCTTTAAATTGTAAAGAGACTTTATGGACCCCATATATTCATCTAAATGTTCGAATGAAACCCACGCCTTACACAAGCTACGTATATTTTTAGTTTAGTTTATTTCTACGACGACATATTAGGGCCACATAAGAAAATAAAAATGCTAGTCACTACGAGAATAAAGTCATTCTATTTCGAGAATAAAGTCATTATTTAACGAGAGTAAAGTCATAGTTTTAAAAAACTCATTTAACAAGAATAAAGTTGTTATATTTCGAGAATAAAGTCATTTAACAAGAATAAAGTCGTAGTTTTTAAAAAGTCAATATTTAAAGAGAATAAAGTGATTATTTAACAAGAATAAAGTAATAGTTTAAAAAAAAGTCATTTAACGAGAATAAAGTCATTATATTTCGAGAATAGTCATTATTTAACAAGAATAAAGTCGTAGTTTTAAAAAAGTCATTATTTAACGAGAATAAAGTCCTTATATTTCGAGAATAAAATCATTATTTAACAAGAATAAAGTTGTAGTTTTAAAAAAAATCATTATTTAACGAGAATAAAAGTCATTATATTTTGAGAATAGTCAGTATTTAACAAGAATAAAGTCGTAGTTTTAAAAAAGTCATTATTTAGCGAGAATAAAGTCATTATTTAACAAGAATAAAGTCGTAGTTTTAGAAAAGTCATTTAACGAGAATAAAGTCATTATTTAACAAGAATAAAGTCATAGTTTTAAAAAAAAATCATTATTTAACGAGAATAAAGTCATTATTTAACAAGAATAAAGTTGTAGTTTAAAAAAAAAATCATTATTTAACGGGAATAAAGTCATTATATTTCGAGAATAAAGTCATTATTTAACAAGAATAAAGCTGTAGTTTAAAAAAAAAAAACTAATTTAATGAGAATAAAGTCATTATATTTCGGGAATAAAGTCATTATTTTAACAAGAATAAAGTCGTAGTTTTAAAAAAGTCATTATTTACGAGAATAAAGTCCTTATCATGTCGCATGCTGACTATGATAAACAGCACAGGACATGTATGTATACAATGAGCAAGGTCTTGCATTACCTGGGGAACTGACACAACTTTATCTTTCCATAACTCTTCTTTTAACAACTGTATGTAAAGAAATGTTCTGGGCTGGGGTTTTTTTTTGTTTTTTTTTTTTTTGTTTTTTTATCAGGCGCTTCACAATTCCCATATTTGATTCAGTGTGTCTCAAAAGAACACAATGTTTCTTATCCCTCATCACAACTGACAAAGTAAAAATGCATCTCACTGAGGGAATCCACTCTTTAAATTGTAAAGAGACTTTATGGACCCCATATATTCATCTAAATGTTCGAATGAAACCCACGCCTTAAGCTACGTACATATTTTTAGTTTAGTTTATTTCTACGACGACATATTAGGGCCACATAAGAAAATAAAAATGCTAATCACTACGAGAATAAAGTCATTCTATTTCGAGAATAAAGTCATTATTTAACGAGAGTAAAGTCATAGTTTTAAAAAACTCATTTAACAAGAATAAAGTTGTTATATTTCGAGAATAAAGTCATTTAACAAGAATAAAGTCGTAGTTTTAAAAAAGTCAATATTTAACAAGAATAAAGTGATTATTTAACAAGAATAAAGTAATAGTTTTTAAAAAAGTCATTTAACGAGAATAAAGTCATTATATTTCGAGAATAGTCATTATTTAACAAGAATAAAGTCGTAGTTTAAAAAAAAATCATTATTTAACGAGAATAAAGTCCTTATATTTCGAGAATAAAATCATTATTTAACAAGAATAAAGTTGTAGTTTTAAAAAAAAATCATTATTTAACGAGAATAAAAGTCATTATATTTTGAGAATAGTCAGTATTTAACAAGAATAAAGTCGTAGTTTTAAAAAAGTCATTATTTAGCGAGAATAAAGTCATTATTTAACAAGAATAAAGTCGTAGTTTTAGAAAAGTCATTTAACAAGAATAAAGTCATTATTTAACAAGAATAAAGTTGTAGTTTTAAAAGTCATTATTTAACGAGAATAAAGTCATTATTTAACAAGAATTAAGTCGTAGTTTTAAAAAAATCATTATTTAACGAGAATAAAGTCATTATTTAACAAGAATAAAGTTGTATTTTTCAAAAGTCATTATTTAATGTGAATAAAGTCATTATTTAACAAGACTAAAGTTGTAGTTTAAAAAAAAAATCATTATTTAACGGGAATAAAGTCATTATATTTCGAGAATAAAGTCATTATTTAACAAGAATAAAGCCGCAGTTTAAAAAAAAAAAACTAATTAAATGAGAATAAAGTCATTATATTTCGAGAATAAAGTTATTATTTAACAAGAATAAAGCTGTAGTTTAAAAAAAAAAACTAATTTAATGAGAATAAAGTCATTATATTTCGAGAATAAAGTTATTATTTAACAAGAATAAAGCTGTAGTTTAAAAAAAAAAACTAATTTAATGAGAATAAAGTCATTATATTTCGAGAATAAAGTCATTATTTTAACAAGAATAAAGTCGTAGTTTTTAAAAAGTCATTATTTAACAAGAATAAAGTCGTAGTTTTTAAAAAAGTCATTATTTACGAGAATAAAGTCCTTATCATGTCACATGCTGACTATGATAAACAGCACAGGACATGTATGTATACAATGAGCAAGGTCTTGCATTACCTGGGGAACTGACACAACTTTATCTTTCCATAACTCTTCTTTTAACAACTGTATGTAAAGAAATGTTCCGGGCTGGGGTTTTTTTTTAGTTTTTTTTTTTTTGTTTTTTTATCAGGCGCTTCACAATTCCCATATTTGATTCAGTGTGTCTCAAAAGAACACAATGTTTCTTATCCCTCATCACAACTGACAAAGTAAAAATGCATCTCACTGAGGGAATCCACTCTTTAAATTGTAAAGAGACTTTATGGACCCCATATATTCATCTAAATGTTCGAATGAAACCCACGCCTTAAGCTACGTACATATTTTTAGTTTAGTTTATTTCTACGACGACATATTAGGGCCACATAAGAAAATAAAAATGCTAGTCACTACGAGAATAAAGTCATTCTATTTCGAGAATAAAGTCATTATTTAACGAGAGTAAAGTCATAGTTTTAAAAAACTCATTTAACAAGAATAAAGTTGTTATATTTCGAGAATAAAGTCATTATTTAACAAGAATAAAGCCGCAGTTTAAAAAAAAAAAACTAATTAAATGAGAATAAAGTCATTATATTTTGAGAATAAAGTTATTATTTAACAAGAATAAAGCTGTAGTTTAAAAAAAAAAACTAATTTAATGAGAATAAAGTCATTATATTTCGGGAATAAAGTCATTATTTTAACAAGAATAAAGTCGTAGTTTTTAAAAAGTCATTATTTAACAAGAATAAAGTCGTAGTTTTTAAAAAAGTCATTATTTACGAGAATAAAGTCCTTATCATGTCACATGCTGACTATGATAAACAGCACAGGACATGTATGTATACAATGAGCAAGGTCTTGCATTACCTAGGGAACTGACACAACTTTATCTTTCCATAACTCTTCTTTTAACAACTGTATGTAAAGAAATGTTCTGGGCTGGGGTTTTTTTTTGTTTTTTTTTTTTTTTTGTTTTTTTATCAGGCGCTTCACAATTCCCATATTTGATTCAGTGTGTCTCAAAAGAACACAATGTTTCTTATCCCTCATCACAACTGACAGACAAAGTAAAAATGCATCTCACTGAGGCAATCCACTCTTGACTGGCTACGGCTCCCATGAGAGAACATTCTCTCCACAACAATGAGCTACTTAGACTGCCAGAGGACACAATGCCTGTGCAAAGAATAGAGATAAAAAGACAAGTTAGCTGTGGGGAGGATAGATGAGGAAAGGGAGGTTATGAATTTAACATAGAACAGATGTGAGACATATGCGCCCCAGAATGAATGAAGAGATCATCTATAGCATCCAAATAGTGACTCAGAGAGCACACGATGCAGATTAAACACCAATTAAAGACATGATTAGTGACTCTGCGCCGTATATAATGACAGACACATGGATCACTGCGTTTATCGTAGTACAGGCAGGTAGATTAAGGAGATGCGCAGGCTTTTATTTGCAGCCAACGAAGCAAAAGGGGGGGGGGGGCGGGAGAAAAAAAAAGACGAGCTGATGCCAATTGATGTAAAGAATCTGGGACAAAAATAAATGAAAAAAATATATATCTACATCGCCATATGGAAATATTGTTGATGTTATTGGAAGAAAATGTGAGAATATTTACATCTGACAGCTACTGCAAGAAAAACTACGAGCAAATTAATACACAAAAGCAGTCATAAAATACAATTAAAATACACAAAAATGGAACACCCCTGCCTTAGATAACACTGGTCAAAAACAAATTTATTGTTGAAGTTTTTTGAGCTGATTTAGGATCATTTTGGTGCGCTGAATCCAAAAATCACATTAACCCTTTCATGTATGAATGATCAGAACCTTAGTCAATATTTTTTTCTTGAGTGTTTTTATTCCTCTTTAGGCATGAAAAAAACAATGCAAATGAATTTTTTTTTTTTTTTTTTTTTCTCCATGAAACTATTTTTCATGGAGTTCCAAAAATGTCCACTCAGCTGGACATCATGTGTTTAATTTTTGAAGCAAAGAAACATGTATTTAAAACTCATCATCAGAAAGTGATATACTGTGTGAAAACTATGAAATAAAAACATTTTTAATGCCGCTAATTGCTAAATCGCTAATGTTTTCTCACATTTTCTCATACTCTAATATTAGTTATTACTCATTCCATGGAGATAAAATCCTCCTGAGACCCAGGAATTTGACAGTTTTAGCTTTTTTACATTAAAAAAATTGTATTGATTGGAAACTGCATAATGCAAGTTTTTTCAGATACATTTTTAAAATAATTTTTATTGATTGATTGATTGAGTTTTTTAATGGAATGTCCTTTGTAATGCACAGGGTTTTTAAAGTAAAACTGTCAAACTTTTGTTCCCTACAGAGGACAAAATGCTTTACTGGGTCTCAGGAGGATATGCAAAAAAAAAAAAAAGAAAAGAAAAAAAGAAAAAATAGTTTCAGAAAACTGTTGATGACAGTCTAATAACAATTAGCAACTGATTTCCACTTAAACATGTTAGTGCAGATCAGGTTTATCTAGAACAGTAAAGTTACAGCAATGGTATGAACTTCATTGTATGGGATGGTGCATTAGTGTCCACTGTGTTGGCTGATATGGAACTAAAACAACAAAACCCATGAATATACAAGAGAACAGCTGGAGAAGAACTGTCCACTGGAGTGACCACTGTGCATGAAAGGGTTCATTTTGCTCAATCAGGTCAACTTTCTGAACTATGCCACATATTGGCTTTTTAACATTTTTGCTTACATTTATGGGCATTTTCACATCATATGATACAAAATTCTTTCATATTTCTTGCAATAAACGATTTCTGAAGATTTTACTTTTGCCTATTTATGATTGTTTTTTTTAATATTACAGGTGAATGAAATGGCTTCGACTAGAACACAGGTGTCAAACATGCGGCCCGGGGGCCAAATCCGGCCCGCCAAAGGGTCCAGTCTGGCCCGTGGGATGAATTTGTGAAATGCAAAAATTACACTAAGATATTAACAATCTTTTTAGTTAAGGTTCCACATTCAGAACAATTCAATCTCCAGTGGGCAGGACCAGTAAAATACTATCATAATAACATATAAATAATGACAACTCCAAATTTTTCTCTTTGTAAATGTGAATATTTTCATGAATTTACACTAAAACAAAGCATAATTTCGCAAAAATGTGAATAACCTGAACAAATATGAACAACCTGAAATGTCTGAAGAGAAGTCCAATTTTAACAAGATTCTGCCTGACACTAAATGTTTTGTGCAATTTGTAGATCCACTGTGATCTGTAAATTCTAATGTACATGTGTCAATGATAAAGTGAGGCAGAATATTGTTAAAATTACACTCATTTTTTCAGTTTGTTCATGTTATTCACATTTTTTGAAAAGATAGTTTGCAGATGTAAACCTTTTCATAATGTAAATTAACTTTTCTCGCTCTAAAACATAGAGAAAAGTTTGGAGTTGACATTATTTACATGTTATTATGTTATTATTTTGCTGGTTCAGCCCACTGCAGATCAAATTTAGCTGAATGTGGCCCCTTAACTAAAATGAGTTTGATATCCCCCGGACTAGAAGATCTTGCAAAAATAAGCCTGACGTATTCTGCTACATCTGCAGTGAATACACCATTGTACCTAACAGGAATCAAGTCACAAGTTTCATAAAGTGTGCTTACCAATCTTATTTTGGTATTAAACTTGGTGACCAAGATAAAGTTTGGGTGCAGATTGTGAGAAGATCAAATTTTTCAAAATCAAATTAGCAAAAAAACCTGACCTGATTGAGAAAAACAGATGTCATTTTTGGATTTAGCGGTGCAAAATGGTCCTAGTTCAGTTGAAAAAAACTAGACAACTTGCAAAAACATTTTTTTGTAACCCAGCGTTATCACATCAGTAGCCATTTTTAAAAACAGGTTAAAATCGTAACCTTTTTTGACAGCGTTCAGTTGTATGCGCTCATGTGCAAATTTAAGGCCTAATCCAAATTCACCCCTAGGCCCCTCCCTCTTACCCCTACCCCTTGGCCCTTGCACTTAGCACTACCTGAAACAGACCTGCAAGGGGTAGGGGCTGAAACATTCTCCTATGAAATGGGACAACCCTTCGCGACTTGTTACATCATCAGCAGTCATCAATGCCGCTATAAACAGATGTGAAAACTCTGTTTCTGAAAGTATTCCCCATGCTGTCAGCAGCTGGAACCATTTCTGTTCCGTGGGCTTTGGTCATCTTTTAACAGCTATCGACTAGAAACCACAGAAATGCGATCTATAACTAGGGATGTCCGATTTTGGCTTTTTTGCCAAAAATCGATATGCCGATATTGTCCAACGCTTAATTTCCAATTCCGATATCTACCGATACCGCTGCCGATATATGTGGGATATTAAACTAATTTTAGGTAACATCACATATCTCCTGTCATGGAATTAACACATCATGCCTAATTTTACTGTGATGCCCCATTGGATGCATTCTCAAATGCAACAAGGCTTTCAAAATGTAAACACTGTCTGTGCAAATAATACATACTTCAACTTAAGTTGTGGAAAAAATGCCATATTTATTTATTTATTTTCTCTCCCTCCCTCCATGAGTCTATTACAGTGTGGCAACTCTACTGTACAATTTTGAAAACTGCACATTTCTTTCAGTTACAATGTTTCATTTACGCGTTGGTGAATGCTGGAGAAATCAAGGCATTATTTTATCGGTTTTAATGATAGGCAAAAAAACGATAACGATATTAACCAATATTACATTTTTATGCCAATATCAGACCAATAATATCGGTGGGCTGATATTATCGGACATCCCTATCTATAACACATTGAAACGGCATTAAACGGTCGATCAAATGATTAAGTTGTTTACAAAGAAAATGCGTACATTTGTGTGTTTCTTTCATCACACTGCTGCACTTTTTGGCTGTGTTTACCTCCATCTTGCTGACGATTCAAACAAAATTATGGGAAATTTCTGCTACCCCTTCGTTCATAGTGTGGTCCTGAAAACTCTCCGTTTCGAGGGCTATACAGACCTCCGCCTTAGCCCTTCACCTCTGTCTAATTGAGAATCGGGACAACACTGCCCCTGCACGTGTATGTGCAAAACGGAGGGGTAGGGGTAAGGGGGAGGAGCCAAGGGTGAACTGGGTTTCAGCCAAAGTGTGTGTACATATGATTGTTTACTTGCAATTGCATTCTTCTTTAACCCTGCGGTATCCCATCCAGCAAGGCCCTTACTAAGCACCAAGTGTGCCTTTTTAGCACATTTGTGGAATAATGTAAAAAAAAATTTCATATAGTTTCTTTTACACTTTTTTCTATTTCATCAACTTGAGCCATAAATAAAAATACCAAATATTCAATAATTGTCACATTTTTTAACCCTTTAAATGCTGTGTTTGTATTGTAAACAAACCATTTTTTGGGGGAGGCAAAAAAAAACACAAAAAAATGTAAATTTTTTTCAATATACTACATAAAAAGTGGATCACATATTTGATTTTTGCAACCTGGCATATGTCAATGATTAACTCCAACACTGGTTAATTTGCATTATTATTTTTGGCGCTAGGTCAAATGTTCAAAAATACTAGCATCTCTCACCAAGTGTGCCAAAAAGGCACACCTATAAATCAAACTATCAAATATTATATATTGATTTATTTTTCTGCTCTAATTTGATTTTATTTTTGTAAATTAAGGTCAGCCCTAATCATACATATCAAATGGAAGGAATAGTGCATTTTAGGCACACTTTGGAGACAGATGCTAGTCTGGTAATTTTCTTTTGTTTGCAATGTGCACATTTTAGTTGCGGCCAGAATTTTAAAGATCATGCAAAAATGAACAACTTTTGAATTGTAACATTATTTAAATTGTGAAAAATAATATGAAGTTTTTTAACACGAAGTGCAAAGTGTGCCTACAAGGCGCACCTGGATACTGGAGGGTTAAGATTGTTTTTTTATGTTCTATACCTGTTGTGAAGCACAATGAGTCTGCCTTGAGTGTGAAATGTGCTTTGTAAATAAAGTTGAATTGAACTGAATTGAAAAACAAAACATAAGCCTTTTTTTGTTCTAATGACAGACAAAACCAAATGGAACAAGTATAAATGAGACTATAATAATAATAATAATGATAATAATAATAATAAATCTGTGGTTATTAATGTGTCATCTGTAAATCTAATTTATTGCATATTCATAAGAACTGGCTTGTTTCAGCTTCACTGAAATACAAAATACTTAATTATCTATTAAAATGCAAAATAATGGAAAAAATGTACATTACATGGCCAAAAATACTGGGATAAATAACACCTACACCTACCTATTTAGGACCTTACATTCCTGTTGATTTTAAATATCATGATCAAAGTGTTCCTGACCAATCATGATAAATGTCAAATTCTTTCTTAAACTACTATTATTACAACCATTACTATTATTACTACTATCTGTAGTAGTAGTAGTGGTAGTATTCATTGTATCCTACGTAATATGCAAATAAACTAACTTTTCTATGTGAATGAGAGCAGAGGGAACCAAACTGTTACTTGTGGTTTAAAATAATTTGAAATCCTTATCATCATTTTTAAGACAATGATTAAGAACCAGAAATTGCATGAGTAAAATTAAATCTAAAACGGAAGCATTTTTTAATTCTCCAACAACGTCAACATAATCGCATTGTAATTTATTAATTGTAATTTTGCCCTTGTGACCTACAAAAGCCTTTACATTTTGAAGATAAACACATTCATATCCATCTGAACGGAAGATAAAACACATGTTTTTTTTTTTTTTTTTCTTCCCAGTGAAATAAAGATGCAAAGTCAGAACCTTTAATGTTTCTGAAGTCCAGATCTGTGATGACCTTGTGAAGGACTAATCCGGCGTGAAGTTAATCTATTCCATGTGACAAGTTGAATCAGCATTTTGTGGTATTATATTAATAAAAGTGTTTAATCTCTTCATTCTATATTTTATCTGCTGCTCCCTGGACAATACTATCTTCACTCGTGGACAACAATAGGGTCTGTATCTCCTCAGGCCTCTGGACCCTCTCATCTGACCGACAATATTTCAGTGGCTCCATTAAAGAACTTCAATTACACAGTGATTTCAATGACCTTGACAGTGAGGTAAAAATCAATAGATGCCTCTATTCTTATTTTTTTATCCGACACACGCGGGTCACTCTGCTGCCGTGAAGTAAACCCAGCTCTAATTCTTTGTTTGACAAAGGATAACTGGTGTTTTATCATGACACTGGCAGAAGAAGATGCCCATAAAAATAGAAAAACTGATTTATTTAATCTCCTTCCTGGTCATTTGATCTATATATCAACACTTCAGAGCTCCATGAAACACTTATTGACACATACAGGGTGAGTCAGAAAAAAACGCTCTTCTCATTTAACGAAATTGTACCACTAAAATGGAAATGCTTATTTTTCTTTTGATTATACAGTCATATTGATGTGGTTATTGAGCATGTCTGGCGATTGAATCATTGATTTATGGCATAGCATAACAGAGGGAATGTCCATTGTTTATTGTGCACCGAAATATCTGCCAACACAGTTTATGCCACCGTGAATGAAATTGAAACTGTCAACCATTACAGCATGTTTACTCGCCATCAAAATGTTTTGTCTCAACGAAGTCGTCCGGCACGACCTTCAACCTGGCTACCATTCAGATTGATGCAAATCTGTGCTCGTTGTCGCATCTCTAACACAGCTCTTCTCGCCATTCGTGTTCGTCGTAGGGCTTGGATTTCAGCCGTGATCCGATTTCGGAGTTCCTGAAGAGTTTGTGGAACAGTCTGATACACACGGTTTTTAAGATACCCCCACAAGAAAAAATCAGAAAGGAAGCGGTCTTGAAACTGCTGGATGGTTTCTTGGACGCTACCAGTTTCGCAGAATTTTGTCACCATGAAAGCTCTCTGCACATCCATAAACTGTGGTCTTGCCATGATGAAAACTCCCTGGGCACTGTCATGTAGGCCTATGTCCTGAGTGTGAAAGCAAAGCCCCGACTCCTGTAATTGTTGTCAATTTCAAGTTTGTTCACTGTGGCATACATTGTGTTGGCAGGTATTTCAGTGCCCAATAAACAATGGACCTTCTCTCTCTTATGCAATGCAATAAATCTATGTCTACATCACCAGACATGCTCAATAACCACATCAATATGACTGTATGGTCAAAAGAAAAATCAGTGTTTCCGTTTTAGCAGTACAATTTCTTTAAATGGAAAGAGCGTTTTTTCTGACTCACCCTGTAGAGGCCCATTGTCACCTGGACACTGTTAGACGCTCACAACAGCTCAGTATTGAAGCAACATCACGATGGTGTTGAGATATTTGGAAGGAACCACTCGTAGGCTACCAGTGCTGGGAGTAATGTGTTACAAAAGTAATGCATTACAGGAACAGATAAACTTTTTTGCTGTTACACAGTCGTGCAAGTCACAGGTGTCAATCATGCGGCCCGGGGGCCAAATCCGGGTCCAATCCGGCCCGCCGGATGAATTTGTGAAATGCAAAAATTACACTGAAGATATTAACAATCAATGGAGTCAAAATCATTTTAATTCAGGTTCCACATACAGACCAATTAGATTTTAAGTGGGTCAGAACCAGTAAAATATTATCATAATAATCTATAAATAATGACAACCCGACATTTTCTCTTTGTTTTTTTGGTGTAAAAAAGTAAAATGACATGAAAATGTTTACATTACCAAACTAGAAGCACTCGGAGAGCGCAGACCTCCGCCAAGGCTGATCAGTGCCCCCCCCCCCCCCCGTGGACCCCCCCATGCCAAGGAGGTTATGTTTTTGCCAGGGTTTGTTTGTCTGTCTGTTTGTCTGTCCGTTAGTGTGCAACATAACTCAAAAAGTTATGGAAAGATTTTGATGAAATTTTCAGGGTTTGTTGGAAATGGGCCCCCCCACCCCCGATCACCACCAAAATTTAATCATTTCTTCCTTATCCCATTTCCAACAAACCCTGAAAATTTCATCAAAATCTGTCCATAACTTTTTGAGTTATGTTGCACACTAACGGACAGACAGACAGACAAACAGACAAACAAACAAACAAACAAACCCTGGCAAAAAAAAACATAACCTCCTTGGCGGAGGTAACTATACTTTTACAAAAAATGTAAATAACCTGAACAAATCTGAACAAACGGAAATGTCTTAAGAACAGTAAAATGCAATTTGACCAATATTCTGCCTGTTACTAAATGTTTTTTGCGATTGTAACGCACATGTGTAAATGATAAACTGATAAACCGAGGCAGAATATTGTTAAAATTGCACTTGTTTTTCTCAAGACAATTCAAGTTGTTCATGTTATTCAGATTTTTAAGGAAACTTTGTAGATGTAAACCTGATCAAAATAGAATTTTCCTTTTTTTACCATAATTATTTTACTGGTCCGGCCCACTACAGATCAAACTGGGCTGAATGTGACCCCTGAAAGAAAATGAGTTTGACAACAGCCCTGGTGTAAGGCATTACTAATCACTTTGCAGTTTTCAGTCAATTTTATTATTTATTATTATTATTATTATCATTACTTAAAAAAAGATTTCCTTACATGGCCGCCCCCCATTTTTTTAGCTTACCGGCCGTTACAAAAAATTCAGTGTCTTCTTCTCCGAAACTACAATTCTGATTGTCTTCAAACTTGGTATACAGCTTCTTTATGACTATGTCAACAAAAGTTAGTGAAATGATTTGGATCCAGATCTGATTCTGGATTTGGTGCGACTTTGAAAAATGTCCCCATTGTAAGAGATAGGAAGTGGAAGGATGCAATAACTCAGTAAATATAAATGATATCCAGTGTAAATTTCTACAGTCCAGCCCTGATGGGGAGATGACCAAAACATAATGTCCACATGCTGATCAGGATCTTCTTCTGGATCTGGGAACTTATGGAAAATTTAACATGGGCTCTTATGGGAAAAAAATTCAATCGTCTTTTTCTCCCAAACTCCAGTTCTGATTGACTTCAAACTTGGTATACAGCTTCTGTATGATGATGTCAACACAAGGGATTGACATTATTTCGATCTGATTCTGGATTTGGTGCGACTTTAAAAAATTTTCCCATTATAACAGATAGGAAGTGGATTGATCCAATAAATCAGTATCAATGATATCAAGTTGGAATTAGAATTTTTTACAGATCTGATTGGAATATGACCAAAACATGGGCTATTTCTGTAATAGAATAAATACACAGAACTGGGTGAGAATAAATGGCATCTGGATACATTTCCCAAAGTTTTTAATTTGGCCGGTAAGCTACAGGGCCATTGGTCCTATTATTTTAGCTTACCGGCCGATAGGCTGTAAGCTATTGTCGTCAGCGTCATCTGTCGTCCGTTACAAAACTTTCAATCGTCTTCTTCTCCGAAACTACAATTCCGATTGACTTCAAACTTGGTATACAGCTTCTGTATGATGATGTCAACAAAAGTTAGTGAAACTATTTGGATCCGGATCTGATTCTGGATTTGGTGCGACTTTGAAAAATTTCCCCATTATAAGAGATAGGAAGTGCTGGTAAGCTACAGGGCCGTTGGTCCTATTTTTTTTTATATATTCCTTTTATTTTATTTCTTTACTCAGCAATTTGCCTGAAAACCACTACCACTGATATTTGTCTCTGTAAGAGGCACCCCCTTTGCGACCACAACATTATCAATTTCTGTCAATGCCCTTTATTTCAGCTCTTATTATAATTATTATCATTATGGTTAGTATTATTTTTGGTTATTTATTTTGTTCATTGTGATGTATGTTGATATCAGTATTATTGTCACAGCTGTTAATGATTATGTTTTTTTTGTTTTTTCCAATTTTTCCATTTCCACTTCTTTCATGTCCCCCCCCGTCTCTCACACACACACACTAATGTATAATGATGAATATGTAATTAGTTTCTGTTTTTGTTCTTTGTTGTTTGTTGTCATGTCTTTCACATGTCTTGTTATGTACTGCTCACTTGAATAAATACATAAATAATGCGCAAAAAAACAAAAAAAAAAATCAGTTTTCTATAATATTTTACTTGGTACATGTTCAATAGCGCTTGCGTTACAACACATTTTTCACCCAGAATTTAGTTGCGCAAATGAAAATCCAAAAACAGCAAGACCGTGAGACCTTAAAGAATCAAAAAGGCTTTAGGACCGTAGCATTACGTACCGAAATATCCACATGTACTTCAGGGTGGAAATGTATGCGTCCCAAGGCTCTCCTATGTGGTGTATTTGGGTGGGGGGGGGGGGGGGGGGTGGGGGGGTTCTACTGCGCATGTGTCATTTATGAAGAGAGTCTGTATGTAACTCCGAAGTAATACCACAGTCATGTAATGCATTACAATTCTGAGAAAGTAATATTAACCCTTTCATGCATACTGGTCACTACAGTGGACAGTTCTTCTCCAGCTCTTCTCTTATATATTCATGGGTTTTGTTGTTTTAGTTCCATATCAGCCGACACAGTGGACGCTTATGCACCATCCCATAATACAGGGTGACACAAAAAAACGGGAACTTTTTAACAATCCAATAAAACCAAGAGTGATGGAAGAAAAATATTTTATTCATAGTAACTGAAACCTTAAAACATGCCATTTAAGAAACAATGATGGAATTTTCATTTTTTTTAAATTACTTCCTGTAGATGGCGTCCTCCTGTACGAATGCATTCTTGAAATCTGCTGTTGAGATTCCTCATTGACCGCTGCAACATCTCAGCTGGGATACTGTGAATTTCATCCTGAATTCTCTGTTTTAACTCATCCAGAGTTCTTGGTCCAGTCGTGTACACTTTACTCTTCAGATAGCCCCACAAGAAAAAAAATCACAAACGGACAAATCTGGCGATCTAGGGGACCAGGGAACGTTACCGAATCTTGAGATCCCACGGTTACCGCACAATTCTCGCACAGCCGCCAGTGGTTACTAAAATGGGGGTGTGTTTACTTGCTCAAGGTCACTGTCTCACAGTGCTGCCACTTGCTCATGTCTGCCAATACGCACTTCAAAAATTCCCGTTTTTTTGGGTCACCCTGTATTTGTGTCTTGAAAGAAACTACAATCGCACTGTTTTGATATTATGATCGAGGAGCAACACTTTTGAAAAACATTGCTGTTCTACATTTGAAGTGCTAAATATGGACACTGTACATTTCTTCTACATGTAACAGACTTACACGACCAGTCAAAAGTTTGACTCATCTGGTTCTTCATTATTTTCATGACTATTTACATTGTAGATTCTCACTGAAGGCATCAAAACTACAGGGTGACACAAAAAAACGGGAACTTTTTAACAATCCGATAAAACCAAGAATGATGGAAGAAAAATATTTTATTCATAGTAATTGAAACCTTAAAACTGTCATATCAGTACCGGACTCTTGTATGTTTTGTCTGTCTTGTGTGTCACTTCCTGTTTTATTTTGTTAAGTTTCCCTCATGTGTCTTGTCTGGTGTCTTTACTTCCTTTTTGTGTTCACCTTTTACCTGATTACTTGACTCATCCCTGATTGTCTCCACCTGTGTCCAATTGTCTTCCCACCCTCTCGTGTATTTAAACCCTGTGTTTCCCCCTGTTAGTCGCCAGTTCATATTCCTTCCTTGTGTTGTGATTACCTACCAGCGATTCTCTGAACCTGTTCGTCTGCCTGCTTGTTCGTTCCTGACCCGGATTGTTCCTTGTTCTCTGAGCCTGCCTGATCCTTATTGGTACCTCTGCCTGATTCTGCCTCACTGGTTTTTTCGACTTATGGCCTGGACTCACGGTTAGTGCTTTGCTTTTTCCCCCATGTACCGTTGCCTGTTTTTTGGATTCCCTGTGTATGACCTGGTCTGTCCCCTGACATTTCTCTGCTTATTCCTAGTCGGGTTCCCTCGTGTGCTCCCGACCTGGGCAGAGAGATCCCCTTGCTGGATTCGGACATTGTGACGAATTCACACAGTCTAATCTACGAGGATTCCTTAAAGAAACCTTTTTGTGAACTGTTTATTCTGTCCGTGTTTAATAAACACTCATTAACTTTATTCCTGTCTGTTGGTTGTGCATTGGGATCCAAGTCTTGTGTCTCTGGTTCTAACAAAAACATGCCATTTAAGAAACAATGATAGAATTTTCATTTTTTTTAAAATTACAGGGTGACCCAAAAAAACGGGAATTTTTAAGTGCGTATTGGCAGACATGAGCAAGTGGCAGCACTGCGAGACAGTGACCTTGAGCAAGTAAACACACCCCCATTTTAGTAACCACTGGCGGCTGTGCAAGAATTGTTTGGTAACCGTGGGATCTCAAGATTCGGTAACGTTCCCTGGCCCCCTAGATCGCCAGATTTGTCCGTTTGTGATTTTTTTCTTGTGGGGCTATCTCAAGAGTAAAGTGTACACGACTCGACCAAGAACTCTGGATGAGTTAAAACAGAGAATTCAGGATGAAATTCACAGTATCCCAGCTGAGATGTTGCAGCGGTCAATGAGGAATCTCAACAGCAGATTTCAAGAATGCATTCGTACAGGAGGACGCCATCTACAGGAAGTAATTTTTAAAAAATGAAAATTCCATCATTGTTTCTTAAATGGCATGTTTTAAGGTTTCAATTACTATGAATAAAATATTTTTCTTCCATCACTCTTGGTTTTATTGGATTGTTAAAAAGTTCCTGTTTTTTTGTGTCACCCTGTACATTGTAATTCATACCATTACTGTAACTTTGCAGACCAGGTTGATAAACCTGATCTGCAGTAACATGTTATATCAATTGCTAATATTTATTAGACTGTAATCAATACTTTTCTTAATCAAAAAGGGTTTTTTTGCATGTTGTCTGCATGAAGTTAGTAATAACTAGTATTAGAGTATGTTAAAAGGTGAGGAAACATCAGATTAGCTGAATGAAAAATGTTTTTATTTCATAGTTTTCATGCAGTTTATCACTTTCTGATGATGGGGTTTAAATACATGTTTTTTTTGCTTCAGAAATTGGTGTCGAGCTGAGTGGACATTTTTTGTAACTCCATGAAAAATAGGTTCATAAAAAAATTTCAATTGCATTGTTTTTTTCACACCTAAAGAGAAATAAAAACACTCAGGAAAAAAAAAAACCACTCAATTAAGGTTCTCATAATTCATGCATGGAAGGGTTAAAAGGTAAGGAATTACTTTGAAAAAACAGTAAAAAGTAATCTGTAATGGATTACAGTTTGGAAGTAACTTGCACAACGCTGTTACTGCTACAAACATGACAAAAATAAAACAGCCCAGAATAACACCAGGATAAACCATCTCCATTATAATGAACATTTCTGCAAACACAGATCTTTAGAACGTCAACATAATTTGTCACTGAAGGATCTGTTACTGCTTTAGTCCGCTCTCAGTGGAGTTCATGTTCTGACTCTGGGATGTTCTTTATGTTTAGGCTTTAAAAGCGCTTTGGTTTGGGCTTTTTCTGTATTAAAACCACACCTGCCAGTCCCTAAACCAAAACTTAATTTTTCAAATAACAGATTTCTGAGAGATGGGGCTCCAATTATAGCCTCATTCTGTTCCCTCCAAATGCCAAAAGCCATATGAGGGATTCAACTAGTACAATGTGTCTGCACGCACTGGAACAAATGTAAATGTTACCAAGTGTGTTTGTCTCATTTCTAGTCAAATGATACCGTGTTTGATTACTGCACTTTGAAAGAGACAGAGAAAGAGAGATTACCTATTTATCTATGAAAAAGAAACTAAAACAGCTCAAACTTGATCTGGAAAATGGTCAAACAACGGCCATAAGGTTCCATCTTTAATGCACATTTGTATGTTTGTATGTTTACATGTCAATATTTGAATGTTTTTGCCAATAGAAAGTACATTTGGCCTATTATTTTGGGTTTTTTTTTTCTTTCAAAATACAACTGGGTTAAATTATTTCAGTGTGTGTATTAGTACTTTTTGAACATTATGAGCACATTTCAACAATACGGCGATAATAATGATAACCGTGATAATTTTGGTCACAATAACCGTGATATAAAATTTTCATATGGTTACATCCCTAACTGTAACAAACTGAAAAGACAGTAAATGAAAAGAGATGTGTAAATAGATGGGTGGGTGTGGGTCATACTGTATCTCCTGAGTTTATTAGGAGATGAAACTCACTTTCTTATTCAGAAGTATTACACTGGTCAACAACAAATTTATTGTTGAAGTTTTTTGAGCTGATTTAGGATAATTTTGGTGTGCTGAATCCAAAAATCACATTAATTTTGCTCAATCAGGTCAACTTTCTGAACTATGCTACATATTGGCTTTTTAACATTTTTGCTTACATTTATGGGCATTTTCACATCATATGATACAAAATTCTTTCATATTTCTTGCAATAAACGAGTTCTGAAGATTTTAATTTTGCTAATTTATGATTAATGTTTTTTTTTTTTTTTTTTTATTACAGGTGAATGAAATGGCTTCGACTAGAAGATCTTGCAAAAATAAGCCTGATGTATTCTGCTACATCTGCAGTGAATACACCATTGTACCTAACAGGAATCAAGTCACAAGTTTCATAAAGTGTGCTTACCAATCTTATTTTGGTATTAAACTTGGTGACCAAGATAAAGTTTGGGTGCAGATTGTGAGAAGATCAAATTTTTCAAAATCAAATTAGCAAAAAAACCTGACCTGATTGAGAAAAACAGATGTCATTTTTGGATTTAGCAAAAATGCAAACTGGTCCTAATTCAGTTGAAAAAACCTAGACAACTTGCAAAAAACATTTTTTTGTAACCCAGTGTAGTGAAGCCTTTTTGATCTTTGGTGTTAGAAAAAAAAATCACCTTTGTATATTCTTATACTGTTAAATAATTAGTTCCTACAGATTCACAGACTTAAAATATCACTTATACAAACAAGAAAAAATATTATTAAAATTAACAGTGCATTTACATATATGTCAGAGGTATAACTTTAAATAATCAGTTATATCTTTTTTTTCTACAAGTGACACTGAAAGATTGTAAATAGTTCCATAAAATAGAGTTCTTAAGCTCAAAAATGAGCCTATTTGAGAAATTTTAGGTGAAACTTTTTCATTTTTGACACTAATGTTCACTTTCGTTGATCTGACCATATGACTCTACATATTATATTTGCCATTGAACTAAGATTCACACCAAAGAGGCAGGCAGTACTGCAATTAGGGATTACCGGTATGACGATAAACCGCGGTAAAATTCCCGAAGGTTAGTATTACCGTTTAAATTCTAATTATCATGATAACCGTGTTTGATTACCGCACTTTGAAAGAGACAGAGAGAAAGAGAGATTACCTATTTATCTATGAAAAAGAAACTAAAACAGCTCAAACTTGATCTGGAAAATGGTCAAACGGCCATAAGGTTCCATCTTTAATGCACATTTGTATGTTTGTATGTTTACATGTCAATATTTGAATGTTTTTGCCAATAGAAAGTACATTTGGCCTATTATTTTATTTGTTGTTTTTTTTTTTTTCTTTCAAAATACAACTGGGTTAAATTATTTCAGTGTGTGTATTAGTACTTTTTGAACATTATGAGCACATTTCAACAATACGGCGATAATAATGATAACCGTGATAATTTTGGTCACAATAACTGTGATATAAAATTTTCATATGGTTACATCCCTAACTGTAACAAACTGAAAAGACAGTAAATGAAAAGAGATGTGTAAATAGATGGGTGGGTGTGGGTCATATTGCATCTCCTGAGTTTATTAGGAGATGAAACTCACTTTCTTATTCGGAAGTATTATTAGTCATGTGTGGGATGGGTGTGTGTGTGTGTATTTGTGTGTTATGTGTAGGTGTGTGCGTGGATAATGCATGTTTGTTGGGTTGAACCTCATAACTTCATTGTACACCGATCTGCATTAAGTTGGAATAATGTTATTTTCAGACCCATTTCTCTTTTTATTCCTATTTATACACATCAATATCACCTGTGACCAGGTGCAAAACTGTGCAATTTCCAGATGGTGGATCAATCAAATGATATCTTATTAAAAAACATGATTTATTACAATACAAACATGGGATGTAATGGGTTAGAAATATGAGTTATTGAGCAGTTGGTATTTTTTGTTTGTGGTTCAAGCTGATGAAATACAAACATGTTGAAAAAAAAAAAAAGACTGATTTTTTTTTTTTTAATATAGTTTTTAGTGTTTTTATATTGATGTACATATTGAGTGTTTTTATGTTTTCTCTTTTTTTTTTTTTTTTTTTTTTTTTTTTTTTAAAAATCGAGCAGAGAACTACCTCCAAGAAAAAATTCCTCATGTGCACATAATGACAAAAAACATTCCTGAGTCTTGAATCTGTGTGTTTGTTCACCGCACATGGGTTGAATAAGGCTTTCGACTTGAGTGTAAAATCCACAGACACAAAACAGTCCATTCAGAATATTCCTCTCTGCAGGGTTGAAGTAGTCAATGGTGATGTAAAAAGGTCCAGCTGGGTTTAAGTTAGGCCGGTAGAATACAACACCATGGAAACAAGTACCACACTGAGCTCCCACTCGTCTCCACAACAGCGGCGGCCGTCCAACATCTGTCTGCCGAGCCCGAGCGCTTTCATTAAAGAATGTGATACCGGGCCCGATTCAGCAGGACGGGCTCCTGTCCCCGGTGAGCATGTGCCAATATTAGCAGATTGGCATTTTCAAACTTATTATCAAAGTCATTACCGAGCTTTCCCCAGACAAACTAGCAAACCTGTATCAAGACGTACCAGCTGTCAAAACTCTGTCCAGTTCTCCAGGCGGTGAAAACTCACAGGAATCCTCATTTTCCTCTACTTTTGTGTCTATTTTTTTTCTTTTTCTTCTTTTTTTCATAGACACAAGACAAGACAGAATAGTTCATAGACATTAAACAAAACAAAGGTGGGTGCAAACAGAGGGCTATTTACAGGTGAGTGTGTGTGTGTGTGTGTGTGTGTGTGTGTGTATATACTAAACAAAAGAAACGCAAGTTTTGGTCGTTATTTAGGCTAGAGTTCAGCTGTCCTGTTGAGTTGTCAACTGAGATACACATTACAATAAGTGAGTTGTAACCATCTGAGCGTGTGTTTGCAGGCAAACACGACCACGAGTGGTGTTGAGCACGTGTACAAAGTATCGGAGGTGCGGTACGTGTTGAGTGATATGGTCGTGGGAGCAACAAATGGGAGTGGCAATTCCCTTTGTTTATCCGGGGGCTATAAAAAGAAATGGTAAGATTCAAAAGTTACTGCATTACCACGATGCCTCGCCTTAATGATAATCTGAGAGAACGCGCCATTGGTATGCTTGATGCTGGTTTAACGGCTCGCAACGTTGCCAGACGTCTGCAAGTGCACGAGTCCACCATCAGTAGGCTGAGGACACGATTCCGTGACACAGGGACCACTTGGGACAGACCAAGATCCGGAAGACCACGTGTGACCACCCGTAATCATCGCCATATTCGCTTGGCCCGTCTCTGTGACCGTCAACTCAGTGCTACAAGGACAGCAAGAGAGAGCCACTGGAAATTTAACAGCTGGATATAAATATCTCATATGAAACCAATATTCATAATAAAACTCCCATATAAACCAATACCGAAACATACTTGTGTTTCTTTTGTTGTTCAGTACATATATATATATATATATATATATATATATATATATATATATATATATATATATATATATATATATATATATATATGTATAGCGGATATTTGACACTGAGCTAAGAGCTGTTTCTTAGTCAGTGAGGATGTGGGGTTTTGAAGCACCCATTTCTCCCACATCCTCTGCATGTACCCTCTCTCGCTGGGGTTACTCCTGTAGTAACATTCCATCAGTACCACGTTCTCCGCCCTGCTCCATGAATGTCTTGTTCCAGTTCCAATTTGACATCAGGATGTTCTGGTTCCCCAACACCTGATGTGGACCTTGTTGTCCCGGGCGACATCCGAGCCGATATGACTATCATTTATTGTAACGCTCATTCGGAGGTATAGGTGTATAGCGTAAAGGGCCTTGCCCACCTGGATCCATGCTTCACTCCTGCTGGGATTAATCTAACAATAGGAATTGTTTATGTGTTTCTTAGTTCCTACCCGGACAGAGTTGAGTGTGACGCACCCACTGAAATGTGTAATTATGTGTAGTTACTGAGACAGACTTCAATCAAAGTTCCCTGTGAGCTAGGATAAGGCTCAACCGTACAGTTTGTAGAGTCATTTGGAGACAGAACAAGCTGAAACATGATAGCAGATGTGGGGTGAAAACTTTTGATTGTCTATTTTCAAAGAATGTTTTCTTTTGAAAAGAAAAGGGATGTAACAATAGGAACTGTTTATGTGTTTCTTAGTTCCTACCCGGACAGAGTTGAGTGTGACGCACCTACTGAAATGTGTGATTACTGTTTCTAAGACAGACTGAAATAAAAGTTCCCTGTGAGCTAGGGTAAGGCTCAGCCGTACAGTTTGTAGAGTCATTTGGAGACAGAACAAGCTGAAACAATTAAAACCGACAACCTGTTGCCCCAAAGTCAGTGGCACAAACCACTGAGCTATCCAGCCACTATAGCTACCAAGCCGCTATGAAGCGGGCACAGTGTACCGAGTATGGACTGGAGGTCCCAGGGTCCAGATGGGAGACACCCCCAAAAGTGACAGAGAACAAACAGGCCAAGATCCTGTGGGACTTCCAGATCCAGACCGACAAGATGGTGATGTCCAATCATCCTGACATAGTGGTGGAGGATAAACATCGAAAGACAGCAGTAGTGATAGATGGAGCAATCTGAAGTGATAGCAACATCAGAAAGAAAAAACACCAGAAGCTGGAGAAATACCAAAATACCAAGGGCTGAAAGAGGACAGAGAGAAAACGTGGGGTGTGAAGGTAACAGTGGTCCCAGTAGTGATGGGGGCACTAGGGGCAGTGACCCCCAAACTGAGAGAATGGAACCAGCAGATACCAGGAACAACATCACAGATCTGAGTCCAAAAGAGTGCAGTCCTAGGAACAGCTAAGATCCTGGACAGAACCCTCAGGCTCCCAGACCTCTGGTAGAGGACCCCAGTCTGAAGGAGACACTGCCCAGGTGGGCCAGAAGATTTATATATATATATACATATATATATATATATATATATATATATATATATATATATATGATTATTTAGAAAATATAAACTAATATTAATAAAAATGAAACTGCCAGTCTAATAAGTAAAAGGGTCACAAGAGATGAATATACAAAAATGAGAAATCTGTAAGGGGTTTTAAATAATAGTAAAGAAAGAAAATTAAGGATTAAAAACAACAACAACAACAATAATAATAATAATAATAAAGTAAAATCAATAATAACAAATACAATAATAGTGACAGCCTTTTTTTGGGTCTATTTTTACCATGTTTAAACTGTCCTACCCAGCAGAAAAACACTTCCCGTTGCCTTTTTCCTCAACCTTTTCTTAACTGCTTATGCAGTAATGACCTACGCTTTAATTTGCAGACAGGTCACCCCTTCCTGTCCTACAAATACTGTCTGCCCTTCTCACAAAAAAAACAAAAAACAAACAGGTAGCATGGTGTTTTTGATCTGGTTTTAGATTCAGCACTTTTACTGTAGTTCAGGATGAACTTCTTCCATTAACCATTATCCACTGTCATTTATCAAACTAAATGAGTTTTACTGTAGAATCACTGTTGTAGAAGATGACGGTGTTTCCATGTTCAGCCTCTGAACGTCCAAATGGGTCATATCTGATGAAACTGTATTTTATTTACATGTATTGATAGGATTAGTTATTCAACAGTTATTCAACATTTTAGATCAGTAGATACTTTTTAATCTCCAGATGATGTTTAGGTCTTTGGATTAAACAGCAGGTGAATGTGGGCATGAGTTTTTTTAATGTGAAAAATCAATGATTCTGCACAAATATTTTAGCTCAAATTACACCTTTTTTAAGACTTGTTTTTAACTTAATAGATTTATTAAATAAATATTTGTCCTTTTTTTTACTTATTTAACATCACACTTCCTACAGTTGGTGTTGCGGCAGAACCCGCCTAGTTTGCATTAGTTCTATCCTCGTTTTGAGCACTGTTATATTACAGCCTTTAGGAATATCACTAATTAATTTTCAGCTCGTTTAGTCACAGATGCCTTAATAAGAACCAAACTGTTAACACTGAACTGTAAACTGGATCTTCAGCTGTACGAGAAACGCAGCCAAATCAAGCTGGAGGAAGTACATTTATAGATTTCGGCAGATGATGTTTTAAATGCAATATGCAAATTTGAGAGAATGAAGAAGACGATTAGACCTAATTTGTAGCTTTATGCTCGTCTTATATAGTTATTTTCACTCTGACAAATCAAAATGGAATTCATATTGAAAACTGTGTGTGAGTGGTAACAAACATATTCCTTTATTTAACCCTTTCATGCATAGTGGACAGTTACTCTACAGCTGTTCTCTTGTATATTCATGGGTTTTGTTGTTTTAGTTCCATATCAACCAACACAGCGGACACTTATGCATCATCTCATAAACTGCAATTCATACCATTATTGTAACTTTGCTGTTCTTGATCGGTTCTTGAGTGGAAATCAGCTGTTAATATTTATTTTTTGCATATTATCTCCATGAAGAGAGTAATAACTAGTATTAGAATATGTTAAAATGTGAGAAAACATCAGATTAGCTGCATTAAACATGGTTTCACTTCACTGTTTTCATATCACTTGATGATATTGGGTTTTAAATACATGTTTCTTTGTTTCAAGAATAAAATTCATGGTATAGCTGAGTGGACATTTTTGTAACTCCGTGAAAAACAGGTTGATTTAGAAAAAAATTCAATCACATTGTTTTTTTTTTCATGCCTAAAGAGGGATAAAAACACTCAGGAAAAAAAAAATCTTGATTAAGGTTCTCATAATTCATGCATGAAAGGGTTAATAAAGCATTTGTGGGTTAAACTTCATTGATGGTGTGTTCCCCTTCTTTGTTGAGGCCTCCGAACCAGGTCGTAACAATGCAGTAGAATGTACATACCAAACACTCTTCATGTTGCCTCTACAGCTGTGGTTCTTCAGGCCAGTCCAGTCCATCCATGATCCAGATCCAGATCCAGATCCAGGTCCAGGTCCAGGTTTACTGCAACCCATCATATAAATTAGGCAGTGGTTATGGATACTGTATCGAACTGTGAAACTTCTTGTCAGAAGGCCTGTAAATCAGAAAATTCGTTTGGATTTAGTTGATAAATCCGACCCAAACACTTTTCTGACTAATGGACCTTCTGATTTTCTGACTACACTGGAAAAAAGTCATACATTTATTCAGCCATATGTTATGGAATGGATGAGGAACTACTAAACCCTAAATACTGGTTTCTTTTTATTGGACTTGAGTGATTATCGAAGAATATGTTGCACCTGCACTGGAAAAAAATCAAAATCTTACCAAGTCTATTTTTCTCATTTCTAGTCAAAATATCTCATCACACTTAAAATAAGAAATAATCACCTAAAGAGTAACTTTTCAGTGAGATATAAGAATTTATTTTTAAACAATAGATCTTGAAAATCTCATTTTTGGAAATC
This sequence comes from Sphaeramia orbicularis, assembly GCF_902148855.1. Classification (NCBI taxonomy): domain Eukaryota; kingdom Metazoa; phylum Chordata; class Actinopteri; order Kurtiformes; family Apogonidae; genus Sphaeramia; species Sphaeramia orbicularis. The sequence goes on from NC_043966.1 coordinate 8,784,234, forward strand.
TTACCAAGATAATTTTCACTTGTTCCAGATTTTTTTTGCTTGAATTAGGAAAAGAAAAATCTTGAATAAAGCCAAAAAAAATCTTGAATTAAGCAAAAAAAAAAAAAAAAAAAAAAAAAAGGAACAAGTGAAAATGATCTTTTAATTCAAGATTTATTTTTAGCTTAATTCAAGATTTTTTTTTTGGCTTAATTCAAGATTTTTTGCTTAATTCAAGATTTTTTTTATTTTTTTTAGCTTAATTCAAGATTTTTTTTTTTTTTTTTGCTTAATTCAAGATTTTTTGCTTAATTCAAGATTTTTTTTTCTGCTTAATTCAAGAAAAAACAAAGTTAAATTTATCTTTCTAAGATTTGTTGAAATAAAATTTTCTAGATCTATCGTCTAAAAATAAGTTCTTATAGCTCGATGAAAAGTTACTCTTTAGGAGATTATGTCTTATTTTAAGTGTGATGAAAATCTCATTTCAGAAAATCTTACCAAGATAATTTTCACTTGTTCCATTGGCAGATTTTTTTTGCTTAATTCAAGATTTATTTTTTTTTTTGCTTAATTCAATATCCATCCAATTCAATCAAATAAAAAGATTTATTAAACAAAAAAAAAAAAAGGGGAGCACAGTCAACAACCTGGAGGGGGTGGGGTCATGTGCATTTAAAGGGCCAGCGCTGAAAACCACCTTTCTGGTGTCATTACTCAAAAATAGGGTTGAAGATGGACCTGTGGAGTTGAATTAATGAAGAATTCAGACCCAAGCAGAGCATTTACAGTTTATGCAGACCACAGGGAAATGTTTAAAAATGCATATTTCCATTTTTAAACACCTAAATATCACTCCTTTAACTTAAGGAAGTAGTGGGGCTGTGCATAAAGCCCATAGGGTGCCTCCCATATGGAAGTATGGAACGCTTCTGATTGGCTAATTAGTGTCACATGTACTTGTACACTGTAAGCCTGGAATTTGTATTTACTAAAATACTTCAATTACAATGCACTTAAATGATTTAAGTTTTATGATGTTACTATAAAATGTTCAGTATATTCTACTAATTTGTAGACATAGTTGAAAGTACAAAAAAGTTTAAATTGAATGGAATTAAATCACTCAATTTTAGTCATGACCACACCTTTTTATCGTCGCATTGCATTGTGGGTATTGGGCATGTTGTTGAAAATGTGTTATTTTTCTGTGCAGGGGTTCAGCGGGGTTGTGGTGTTAGTGTTCATTTGGATTTAATGTGTGTATGGCAGTGTTTATTGGCCTTTTTGTGTTTGTTTTTGTATTTTTGTAGAGCTGCACCATGAGTCAGAGCCAGAGGAAGAACTATGGATTTACTGTTCATCTAAGACTGTTTTTGTACAATGACAATCTTAATGTTTTGACAAATCATAAGCACTTCCTGTACTGGCAAATTATATCTGGCTAACTTCCATTCATGCTACAATATATTAAATTGAAAAATTTCATAACCATTTTAGTCAGGAATAGGATTTTGAGTTTGATTATCTTAAAAAAAAGTTGTTTAATCAATGATAAATTAATCTGGCTGCAATTGAGAAAATTAGTCAGTGTAACCTAAAATCCTGAGTTGAATGGTTGGATAGTTGGGTTGATTTTACAACAGATTTAAAGTACAAATAACTTGTCTTTTAGTGTTTTCTACTTAATAGTTTAAGTCCAATACGTTTAGCATTAAAGTTGAACCTACTTAAACCAATTGATTAGTCGATCATTACTCAAATCATTTAAGTGCAATCACTTGCCTCAAATTTTTGGAGTAAACTCTACTTATCCGGGCTTACAGTGCAAATCCGCAGACATAAGAATGTTTTCTACTCGTACGGCACAAATTCTGTACAGATTATGTGTTGTCTAAAAATACAAAACTGCCCTAACCCTATTATACTCCTCATAGGTGCCGATAGCTGTTAATCACTTTCTCTGTAGTCTTGTGCTTCCATACTCCTAACTTTTGGGTATTTGCATACGGTTCCGTATCTGTAGCCACTTCGTATAAATTAATGTCAATTACACTGGGTTACAAAAAAATTTTTTTTTGCAAGTTGTCTAGGTTTTTTCAACTGAATTAGGACCATTTTGCACCGCTAAATCCAAAAATGACATCTGTTTTTCTCAGTCAGGTCAGGGTTTTTTTGCTAATTTGATTTGGAAAAATTTGATCTTCTCACAAAATATAGTAATTAATACCAAAATAAGATTGGTAAGCACACTTTATGAAACTTGTGACTTGATTCCTGTTAGGTACAATGGTGTATTCACCGCAGATGGAGCAGAATACGTCAGGCTTATTTTTGCAAGATCTTCTAGTCGAAGCCATTTCATTCACCTGTAATATTAAAAAAAACATTAATGATAAATTGGCAAAAGTAAAATCTTCAGAACTCGTTTATTGCAAGAAATATGAAAGAATTTTGTATCATATGATGTGAAAATGCCCATAAATGTAAGCAAAAATGTTAAAAAGCCAATATGTAGCATAGTTCAGAAAGTTGACCTGATTGAGCAAAATTAATGTGATTTTTGGATTCAGCACACCAAAATGATCCTAAATCAGCTCAAAAAACTTAAACAATAAATTTGTTGTTGACCAGTGTTATAACTGTCGTCATAAAAAGAAATTTGCCTATATTTGTCACAATTTGCCTCAAAACAGGAAACATAATGCAGACTTGTTTATCTGGAAAAACAGATATTTTCTCATGCATTTTTGGTTTTTATCCACATGCAAATTCTGGTTTAGATCACTGAAAACAATTACATCTGAGAAGTCTGGCTGAAGTGAAGCTTTTGGAAAACTCAGTATTTGATGCTTGCATGTGTACAGGAGGTTAGCGGGCAAAAAAAAGGAAATATTTACAAAAACAAACTTACAAATGAAACCGGGGACTGAAGAAGGAAGTCCAAAAATCCTCAAAAACACAAGGACCGTATGAACAGAGGGTCGTGAAATGTACAGGCAGGATTAAACATAGAGGAGGACCTGTAGTGGACTAACAAAAGGACAGAGACCAGGTGAGGGGTACTCATATAGACTGTGAGTACTGATGGGAAACAGGTGAGAGTGGGCGTGGCAAAGGGTGGAGACTGCAGGGAGAGTGGGTGTGGCAACAGAGCCAAGTGAGATGAATGGAGGGACAAGACATGAAAACAGGAAGTAAAAAAGATACAGGAAGAAGGTGGCTTTCAAAGTAAAACAGGAAACAGACAAACTATTTCAAATGATGTTTTTCAGTGAATGAAAGAGTTGGAAACAGTAAAACTAAATATGTTTTATGTGTTCGTAGTGATGGTACTATTGGAAAACAAGAGCAAGAACAAAAGGATGATCTGAAAGAGTCTGAATGGTTTGACACTCCCAAACTTTTCAGAGCTTTTAACTGTGCACCATCCTATATGTGCCAAAACTAAAGACGACAGAGCGTTTCCTGTTCAGGTCCAAGGCTGTGGAACACTCTGACCCAGCAAATTACATGTGCACAGTCCAGTGAGCACTTTGAAACTCTGCTGAAGATGCACCTATTTGCACTGGCTGTGTTTTTACATGTGATTTATCTTATTACTGTGTTAAAAAAAAAAAAAAAAAAGCTTGAATTGAGTAAAAAAAAAAATCTTGAATTAAGCAAAAAATAAAAATAAAAATCTTCAATTAAGTAAAAAAAATCTTGAATTAAGTAAAAAACAATCTTCAACTAAGTAAAAAAAATCTTCAATTAAGTAAAAAAAAAAATATTGAATTAAGCAAAAAAAAAAATCTTCAATTTAGTGAAAAAATATTCAATTAAGTAAAAAAAAAAATCTTCAACTAAGTAAAAGAAATCTTGAATTAAGTAAAAAAAAAAATCTTGAATTAAGCCAAAAAAAAAAAAAAAAAAATCTTCAATTAAGTAAAAAAAAAATCTCGAATTAAGTAAAAAAAAAATCTTCATCTAAGTAAAAAAAATCTTTGAAACTCTTCTGAAGATGCACCTATTTGCACTGGCTGTGTTTTTACATGTGATTTATCTTATTACTGTGTTTTAGTGTATCTTATATGTCTGTATTTTTACTAGTTTTATCATATCCTGTACTTTCACTTTCATCTTTCTACAGCACTTTGGGCAGTTTGTGTTGTTTTAAATGTGCTATAGAAATAACCTTGACCTTGAATAAACATAAACTGACGCCATTTATATGTAGCTGGGTACTGGGCACTGAAAACGATTATTTCGGAAAACTCCGGCCAAAGTGGAGATTTAGTAAAAAAATAAAAAATTAGGGCCCAAACGTCACAGTATGCAATATTGTTACTTCTTCTTCTTCTTCTTCTTCTTCTTCTTCTTCTTCTTATTATTATTATTATTATTATTATTATTATTATATTACATACAATATTATATTTATATATTATTTGTCTTTTGCATGATCTATGCATGCATATTTTCTTTCTGTTATTCTGTTGCTGCAATGACCATTGAATTTCCCCGTTGTGGGATCTATAAAATCAAGTCTAATCTAATCTAATCTAATCTAATCTAATCTAATCCAATCTAATCTAACCTAATGTAATCTAAAATCTAATCTAACCAAATCTAATTTGATCTAATATGAGCTAATCTAAATTCTAATCTAATCTAATTTGATCTAATTTAATCTAATTTGACCTAATGCAATCTAATCTAATCTACAATCTAATGTAATCTAATCTAATCTGATCTAATCTAACCTAACATAATCTAAAATCTAATCTAACCAAATCTAATTTAATCTAATCCAACCTAATCTAAATTCAAATCTAATCTAAATTCTAATCTAATCTAAAATCTAATCTAAACTAATTTGACCTGTCATCTAATCTAATCTAATGTAATCTAATTTGACCTAATTTAATCTAATTTGACCTAATGTAATCTAATCTAATCTACAATATAATCTAATCTAACACAATCTAATATAATTTGATCTAATCTAATCTAACCTAATGTAATATAAAATCTATTCTAACCAAATCTAATTTAATCTAATCTAACCTAATCTAAATTCAAATCTAATCTAAATTCTAATGGAATCTAAAATCTAATCTAATCTAATTTGACCTAATCTAATCGAATTTGACCTAATGTCATCTAATCTAATCTAATCTAATCTAATCTAATCTAATTTGACCTAATTTAATCTAATTAGACCTAGTTTAATCTAATCTACAGTCTAATCTAATATAACATAATCCAATCTAATCTCATCTAATCTAATCTAACCTAATATAATCTAAAATCTAATCAAACCAAATCTAATTTAATCTAATCTAACCTAACCTGATCTAAATTCTAATCTAATCTAATCTAATCTGATTTAATCTAAAAAGTGCATTACCATCATGGTCGGCCTTTGTTTATACTAACCCTGACCCCACGGTGGCGCTCTACAGTGTATTTCTGCAGCTTTACTACAGATTTCCAGAGATGATGTGAGGGAGCATAAACTCAGACTTCCATGACACTCATCTGTGGATAAATCTGCATGTGTTCTAAGTGGTGGGTCGACTGTTGTGTTTTGAAGCCAACTTCATGCACCAGGGGAAACACTGTCCGGCCCACGGTCCTGAACTGACAATGTGAACTCTGAACATCTGAGCGGATTTCATTAATTTCATGCCATTTTTGTACGCGTGAAGGATGACACGCAGACTTATGAGTTTATTAAACCCGGTCCGACTGTTCTTTGGAGAGCCTCCTGGACATCTGTGGACATAATCTGCCTCTGAACTCTTCACTTTAATGACCTCAGGACCAGACACACCACAGGAGGAAATGTGGACGGTGAAATCTGAAGCCACAGTATGTTATAAAGAACCAGAGGCTAAAAAATGAAAGGTGACCAGGGGGTTTGGTGCACTGGCTGCTGTGGGACTCGGTCATGTTGGAGGTTGCAGTTTGTCTTTCATCTCCAGACTAAATTAAAAATAATATGCCTTGGCAGCGGATCAGCTCTGATAATACCAAATAAATGAACACACGAAGAAAACCACGCTTTCTCTGTTTTCAGTGACTCCTCCTCGATGTGAAACTAAGTCATATCTCGTATAAAGTAATTTCAGACATTCTGTTTTTGTATTAAAGGGGCTATAGTTGTCACACGACAAACTTTATTTTACACCAATTATTTACATGTATAGATAGGATTAGTGGTTCAGGGGTTATTAAACATTTTAGATCAGTCGATGATTTTGGTTGTCAGTGGCTGTTTGGGTCTTAATGGGTTAAAGCAGGGGTGTCAAACATGCGGCCCACCAAAGGGTCCAGTTTGGCCCCTGGGATGTTTTTGCCAAGTGCAACAATTCCACAGTCTTGAATTGAATTAAGCAAAAAAAAAAATTTAGCTTGAATTAAGTTAAAAAAAAAAATCTTGAATTAAGCAAAAAAAAAAACTCTTCAATTAAGTAAAAAAAAAAATTTGAATTAAGTTAAAAACAATCTTAAACTAAGTAAAAAAAAAATTCAATTAAGTAAAAAAAAAATCTTGAATTAAACTAAAAAAAAAAAAAAAATCTTCAATTAAGTAAAAAAAAATCTTCAATTAAGTAAAAAAAATCTTCAACTAAGTAAAAAAAAAATCTTGAATTAAGTAAAAAAAAAAATCTTGAATTAAATAAAAAAAAATCTTGAATTAAGCCAAAAAAAAAACAAAACTTCAATTAAGTAAAAAAAAAAATATTGAATTAAGCCAAAAAAAATCTTCAATTAAGTAAAAAAAAATCTTGAATCAAGCCAAAAAAAAAAAAAAATCTAGAATAAACAGCTTAATTTTTTTCTTTGTTTTAGTGCAAAAAATAACATTAAATTATGAAAAATATTTACATTTACAAACTATCCTGTAACATTAAAATGTGAATAACCTGAACAAATATGAACAACCTGAAATGTCTAAAGAAAATTCAGCACAATTTTAAAATTTTTTCTCCCTGTTCCTCAGTGTTTAGTGCCTCTGTAGATCTGATCCATAATGCACATGGACAAATGAGAAGTTGAGGAATAATATTGTTAAAATTGCGCTACATTTTCTAACGTTTTTTTAATTTAAATTTCAGTTTTTTCAGTTTTTTTTTTGTTTGTTTTTTTTGGATAGTTTATAAAAGTAAGTATGTTCATAATTTAATGTTTTGTTTGTTTTTTTACACTAAAGCAAAGACAAAAATTTGAAGTTGTCATTATTTATAGGTTATTCTGTAATTATTTTTCTGGTTTGGCCCACTGCCGATCAAATTGGGTTGAATGTGGCCCCTGAACTAAAACTGTACTACATTTTCTAACGTTTTTTAATTTAAATTTCAGTTTTTTCATTTGTTTTTTTTTTTTTGGATAGTTTATAAAAGTAAGTATTTTCATAATTTTTTTTTTTTTACACTAAAACAAAGACAAAAATTTGGAGTTGTCATTATATATAGGTTATTCTGTTATTAAGTTGAGGAATAATATTGTTAAAATTGTACTACATTTTCTAAAGTTTTTTTTTTTTTTTTGGATAGTTTATAAAAGTAAGTATTTTCATAATTATTATTATTATTATTATTATTATTATTATTATTATTATTATTGTTGTTGTTGTTATTTTACACTAAAACAAAGACAAAAATTTGGAGTTGTCATTATATATAGGTTACTCTGTTATTATTTTTCTGATTCAGCCCACTGCAGATTAAATCGGGTTGAATGTGGCCCCTGAACTAAAATTGTACTACATTTTCTAACGTTTTTTTATTTAAATTTCAGTTTTTTCAGGTTTTTTTTTTTTTTTTGTTTGGATAGTTTATAAAAGTAAGTATTTTCAGAATTTAATGTTTTGTTTTTTTTTTACACTAAAACAAAGACAAAAATTTGGAGTTGTCATTATTTATAGGTTATTCTGTTATTAAGTTGAGGATTAATATTGTTAAAATTGTACTACATTTTCTAAAGTTTTTAATTTAAGTTTCAGTTTTTTCAGTTTTTTTTTTTTATTTGGATAGTTTATAAAAGTAAGTATTTTCATAATTAAATTATTATTATTATTATTATTATTATTATTATTATTATTATTATTATTATTATTATTATTTTTATTTTATTTGTTTTTACACTAAAACAAAGACAAAAATTTGGAGTTGTCATTATTTATAGGTTATTCTGTTATTAAGTTGAGGATTAATATTGTTAAAATTGTACTACATTTTCTAAAGTTTTTAATTTAAGTTTCAGTTTTTTCAGTTTTTTTTTTTTTTATTTGGATAGTTTATAAAAGTAAGTATTTTCATAATTAAATTATTATTATTATTATTATTATTATTATTATTATTATTATTATTATTATTATTATTTTTTTATTTGTTTTTACACTAAAACAAAGACAAAAATTTGGAGTTGTCATTATTTATAGGTTATTCTGTTATTAAGTTGAGGATTAATATTGTTAAAATTGTACTACATTTTCTAAAGTTTTTTAATTTAAGTTTCATTTTTTTCATTTTTTTTTTATTTGGATAGTTTATAAAAGTAAGTATTTTCATAATTAAACTATTATTATTATTATTATTATTATTATTATTATTATTATTATTTATTTTTTATTTTTTTTTTTTTACACTAAAACAAAGACAAAAATTTGGAGTTGTCATTATTTATAGGTTATTCTGTTATTAAGTTGAGGATTAATATTGTTAAAATTGTACTACATTTTCTAAAGTTTTTAATTTAAGTTTCAGTTTTTTCAGTTTTTTTTTTTTATTTGGATAGTTTATAAAAGTAAGTATTTTCATAATTAAATTATTATTATTATTATTATTATTATTATTATTATTTATTTATTTTTTTTTGTTTTGTTTTTTTATTTTGTTTTTACACTAAAACAAAGACAAAAATTTGGAGTTGTCATTATTTATAGGTTATTCTGTTATTAAGTTGAGGATTAATATTGTTAAAATTGTACTGCATTTTCTAAAGTTTTTAATTTAAGTTTCAGTTTTTTCAGTTTTTTTTTTTTTTTATTTGGATAGTTTATAAAAGTAAGTATTTTCATAATTAAATTATTATTATTATTATTATTATTATTATTTTATTTGTTTTTACACTAAAACAAAGACAAAAATTTGGAGTTGTCATTATATATAGGTTACTCTGTTATTATTTTTCTGATTCAGCCCACTGCAGATCAAATCGGGTTGAATGTGGCCCCTGAACTAAAATTGTACTACATTTTCTAATGTTTTTTAATTTAAATTTCAGTTTTTTCAGTTTTTTTTTTTTTTTTTTTTGGATAGTTTATAAAAGTAAGTATTTTCAGAATTTAATGTTTTTTTTGTTTTTTTTTTACACTAAAACAAAGACAAAAATTTGGAGTTGTCATTATTTATAGGTTATTCTGTTATTATTTTTCTGGTTCGGCCCACTGCAGATCAAATGGGGCTGAATGTGGCCCCTGAACTAAAATGAGTTTGACACCCCTGGGTTAAAGGGCCAGCGCTCAAAATGACCTTTCTGGTGTCATTACTCAGAAATAGGGTTGAAGATGAACCTGTGGAGTTGAATTAATGCAGAATTCAGACCCAAGCAGAGCATTTACAGTTTATGTAGACCACAGGGAAATGTTTGAACATGCATAATTCCATTTAAAAAAAAAAAAAAAAAAAAAAAGCAAAATATCACTCCTTTAAATGGGGACATCAGTATAAATAAAGTCTAAATCTGGCCTATATTGTCTGTGTGGATGCTCGACGCTAAGGTCCTTTCGGGAGCTCTCCTGTGAATTTGTATCTGAAACAGTATTCACAATATAGCCAATCCTCAAGAGGAATTAATGCGTTCAGGAGGAAGAAACTCTTGATTTTCCCCACGAGGAACGCCAAGAGCATTCATTTCATTTTCCACAGTAAAAGGCTTGTTGGTGGTAGTTTTTGTAGATAACAGTCAAACACACTGTTCCTATGAGTGCAGTATGGAGCGGAAATACACAGAGTCAACAGATGGTTGGGTTGGAACAGAAACGCTGAAGCTAACGTTAGTCGATATGGAAATTATGAATATTCAGATGTTGCCGACCGCATTCTTTTGAACGTAGCTGCAGGTTACAGCTTGTCTTATGGTGAATCTGAAACAAATACCCTCTTAGAAGATTTCTAACCCCATCATTTCAAACATATTGTTTCCTATGGTCTGTGAATGCCTCCTGGGGAGTGGTACCACCCCCGCTGAGAAATGTCTTGAAAGCAAACATATCAAAAATAACCATCAAATAATCACAGTCACAAACAATTCTGAATCTGTTTTGAATATTAACCCTTTCATGCATAGTGGTCACTACAGTGGACAGCTATTCTACAGCTGTTCTCTTATATATTCATGGATTTTTTTTTTTTTTTTTTTTTTTTTGTTGTTTTTGTTTTTGTTTTTTTTTTACACATATCTTTATTAAAGTTTTAAGACACTACATATCTTTTCTGACATGAATTGGTAACATTATGTAGATCTCTCCTGAGCATAAACCCCCAGAATCACAAGCCCTCCCCAGAGTTTTCACACAGTTTATCAGTAAATACATGTTTCTGTGCGTCAGAAATTAAACATGTGGTGTCCAGCTGAGTGGACATTTTTGCAGCTTCATGAAAAATAGGTTAATAAGATTTTTTTTTTTCATTATTATTTTTTTATGTTTTTTTTTTTTTTTTTTTTTTTTCAATTATTTTTATTTTATTTATTTATTTGTATTTATTTTTCAGAAGAAAATTTTCACGTAACACTTTACTTGAAGGTCTACAGGGTGGGGAAGCAAAATTTACAATGAACATTTAATTGTTTTTTCTCAGCAGGCACTACGTCAGTTGTTTTGAAACCAAACATATATTGATGTCATAATCATACCTAACACTATTATCCATACCTTTTCAGAAACTTTTGCCCATATGAGTAATCAGGAAAGCAAACGTCAAAGAGTGTGTGATTTGCTGAATGCACTCGTCACACCAAAGGAGATTTCAAAAATAGTTGGAGTGTCCATAAAGACTGTTTATAATGGAAAGAAGAGAATGACTATGAGCAAAACTATTACGAGAAAGTCTGGAAGTGGAGGAAGCAACAAAAAACGTACCAAAGCTTTTATTAAAGCTCTCAAATCCAAAATCCTAAAGGATCCAACCAAATCCATGAGAAAAATGGCAATTGAACTTGATGTTCTTCTGTCATTTTTATCCCAGTTTCTGCTCAGTTTTGTCGTTTGCAGAACTGCCTCTTTTTTTTTTTTTTTACCAGAAGCAATTTGGATGAAATGGAGTGGATGAATACATAGGTACATGCAGAAGTATAAATAATAGGAAAACAGAGAACACTTACCTATACCAAGGACAGCAAAAGGGAAAGAAAAAAACAGAGAATCATATTGTGTGATTTGCTGAATGCACTCGTCACACCAAAGGAGATTTCAAAAATAGTTGGAGTGTCCATAAAGACTGTTTAGAATGGAAAGAAGAGAATGACTATGAGCAAAACTATTAGGAGAAAGTGTGGAAGATACTATTAAAGAAGAATGGGAGAAGTTGTCACCCGAATATTTGAGGAACACTTGCACAAGTTTCAGGAAGTGTGTGAAGGCAGTTATTGAGAAAGAAGGAGGACACATAGAATAAAAACATTTTCTATTATGTACATTTTCTTGTGGCAAATAAATTCTCATGACTTTCAATAAACTAACTGGTCATACACTGTCTTTCAATCCCTGCCTCAAAATATTGTAAATTTTGCTTCCCCACCCTGTAGTTTATAATGCATTAAGCGCACATTCAGAAGACATTAAAATGCATTTATAATGCATTAAAAAAAGTCATTACAACAGTTTATGATCATGTAAAACAACTTATACCCAGGTTAATAAAGTATTATAAGTGCAGGCATAATGTATTATAAATTCAGCTTTCATAATGTTTCCATGGTAACTGCGGAGCCTCTGAATGTCCAAATGGGTCATATCTGATGACCATGAAAAGATAAATAACTACATTTTACACATTTAATACATTTACATGTATTGTTAACCCTTTCATGCATGAATTATGAGAACCTTAATCAAGATTTTTTTTCCTGAGTGTTTTTATTCCTCTTTAGGCATGAAAAAAAACAAACAATGTGATTGACATTTTATTTATTTATTTATTTTTAATCAACCTGTTTTTCATGGAGTTACAAAAATGTCCACTCAGCTACACCATGAATTTTATTCTTGAAGCAAATAACCGTATTTAAAACCCAATATCATAAAGTGACATGAAAACAGTGAAATGAAACCATGTTTAATGCAGTTAATCTGATGTTTTCTCACATTTTAACATATTCTAATACTAGTTATTACTCACTTCATGGAGATAATATGCAAAAAATAAATATTAACAATTGATTTCCGCTCAAGAACCGATGAAGAACAGCAAAGTTACAATAATGGTATGAATTGAAGTTTATGAGATGATGCATAAGTGTCCACTGCTTTGGTTGATATGGAACTAAAAAAACAAAACCCATGAATATACAGGGTGGGGAAGCAAAATTTACAATATTTTGAGGCAGGGATTGAAAGACAGTGTATGACCAATTAGTTTATTGAAAGTCATGAGAATTTATTTGCCACAAGAAAATGGACATAATAGAAAATGTTTTTATTCTATGTGTCCTCCTTCTTTCTCAATAACTGCCTTCACACGCTTCCTGAAACTTGTGCAAGTGTTCCTCAAATATTCAGGTGACAACTTCTCCCATTCTTCTTTAATAGTATCTTCCAGACTTTCTCGTAATAGTTTTGCTCATAGTCATTCTCTTCTTTCCATTATAAACAGTCTTTATGGACACTCCAACTATTTTTGAAATCTCCTTTGGTGTGACGAGTGCATTCAGCAAATCACACACTCTTTGACGTTTGCTTTCCTGATTACTCATATGGGCAAAAGTTTCTGAAAAGGTATGGATAATAGTGTTAGGTATGATTATGACATCAATAAATGTTTGGTTTCAAAACAATTGACGTAGTGCCTGCTGAGAAAAAACAACTAAATGTTCATTGTAAAGTTTGCTTCCCCACCCTGTACAAGAGTAAAGCTGTAGAGCAGGGGTGTCAAACTCATTTTAGTTCAGGGGCCATATTCAGCTAAATTTGATCTGAAGTGGGCCGGACCAGTAAAATAATAACATAATAATACAGGGGTTGGACAAAATAATGGAAACACCTAAAAAAAATCAACAAAATATAATTTAATATGGTGTAGGTCCACCTTTTGCGGCAATTACAGCCTCAATTCTCCGAGGTATTGATTCATACAACTTGTGAATTGTTTCCAAAGGAATTTTAAGCCATTCTTCAGTTAGAATACCCTCCAACTCTTTTAGAGACGATGGCGGTGGAAATCGACGTCTTACTTGAATCTCTAAAACTGAGCATAAATGCTCAATAATGTTGAGGTCTGGGGACTGTGCCGGCCATACGAGATGCTCAACTTCATTAGAATGTTCCTCATGCCATTCTTTAACAATTCTAGCTGTATGGATTGGGGCATTATCATCTTGAGGTGAAGGTGTTTCCATTATTTTGTTCAACCCCTGTATATAAATAATGTCAACTCCAAACTTTTCTCTATGTTTTAGAGCGAAAAAAGTAAAATTGCATGATGAAACATCTAAAAAGTATCCTTTCAAACAATGTGAATAACATAATAAAAAAATAAGTGTAATTTTAACAATATCATGCTTCAGTTGATCATTTACACATGTTCATTATATATAACTTACAGATCACAGTAGGTCTATAAATACACAAAACATTTAGTAACAGGTGATATATTGTTAAAATTGCACTTATTTCTCTTGAGACACTTCAGGTTGTTCACATATTTTGCGAAGTTATACTTTGTTTTTAGTGTAAATACAAGAAAAATATTTACATTTACAAAGAGAAAAATTTGGAGTTGTCATTATTTATATGTTATTATGAAAGTAGTTTACTGGTCCTGCCCACTTGAGATTGAATTGGTCTCAATGTGGAATCTGAACTAAAAGAATTGTTAATATCTTCAGTGTCATTTTTGCATTTCACATATTTATCCCACGGGCCGGACTGGACCCTTTGGCGGGCCGGATTTGGCCCCCAGGCCGCATGTTTGACACCTGTGCTGTAGAGTAACTGTCCACTGTAGTGACCACTATGCATGAAAGGGTTAATTTAGTGCAGGAGTTTCAAACTCATTTTAGTTCAGGGGCCATATTCAGCTAAATTTGATCTGCAGTGGGCCGGACCACAAAAATAATAACATAATAACCTATAAATTATGACAACTCCAAATTTTTGTCTTGGTTTTAGTGTAAAAAAACATTAAATTATGAAAATACTTACTTTTATAAACTATCAAAAAAACAAAAAACAAACAAAAAAAAAGAACTGAAATATAAATTAAAAAACGTAAGAAAATTTAGTGCAATTTTAATAATATTCTGCCTCAACTTCTCATTTGTCCATGTGCATTATGGATCAGATCTACAGAGACACTAAACACTGAGGAACAGGAAGAAAAATTTTTAAAATTGTGCTTAATTTTCTTTAGACATTTCAGGTTGTTCATATTTGTTCAGGTTATTCACATTTTAGTGTTACAGGATAGTTTGTAAATGTTAATATTTTCATAATTTAATGTTATTTTTCGCACTAAAACAAAGAAAAAAAAAGTTGTCAATTCTTGACTTTTTTTTGTCTTAATTCAAGATTTTTTTACTCAATTGAAGATTTTCTTTTTGGCTTAATTCAAGATTTTTTTACTTAATTGAAGATTTTTTTTTTTTTTTGCCTTAATTCAAGATTTTTTTTGCTAAATTTGAGATGTTTTTTTGGCTTAATTTAAGATTGTTTTTTACTTAATTGAAGATTTTTTTGGGTGAATTGAAGATTTTTTTTTACTTAATTGAAGATTTTTTTTGGCTTAATTGAAGATTTTTTTTTTTTTTACGTAATTGAAGATTTTTTTGGGGCTAAATTCAATTCAAGACTGTGGAGTTTTTGTGGAAATTGTGGAAAAATGTTTAAAATTGTGCTTAATTTTCTTTAGACATTTCAGGTTGTTCATATTTGTTCAGGTTATTCACATTTTAGCGTTATAGGATAGTTTGTAAATGTTAATATTTTCATAATTTAATGTTATTTTTTGCACTAAAACAAAGAAAAAAAAAAGTTGTCAATTCTAGACTTTTTTTGTCTTAATTCAAGATTTTTTTTACTCAATTGAAGATTTTCTTTTTGGCTCAATTGAAGATTTTTTTTTACTTAATTGAGGATTTTTTTTTTTTTTTTGGCTTAATTCAAGATTTTTTTGCTAAATTTAAGATGTTTTTTGGCTTAATTTAAGAATTTTTTTACTTAATTGAAGATTTTTTTGGCTGAATTGAAGATTTTTTTTAACTTAATTGAAGATTTTTTTTTGTCTTAATTGAAGATTTTTTTAACGTAATTGAAGATTTTTTTTTTTGGGCTTAATTCAATTCAAGACTGTGGGGTTTTTGCACTTGGCAAAAACATCCCAAGGGCCGAACTGGACCCTTTGGCGGGCTGCATTTGGCCCCTGGGCCACATGTTTGACACCTGTGATTTAGTGGGTTTACAGGTCTTCAATATTCTAGCTCAGTAGATGAATTTGTTCCACTGTCTTTATGGGTTCAAAAGTATCTTCATGGACAGTTTTCAGGACTTCAGCTTCATCCTGTGATGCTTTCTAAAACTCTCCGCTCTCTATTGTTGCATTTATTATAAAGCTGAAGAGGTCAGACCGCTTTAGGTTGAATTCACACGTATTCAACACATCAACTTAGAAATTCATAAGACAAAACAGTGCATTGAGAGGTCGTTCCCTCCAGATGCAGAATGAGTTTCCACTTGTGCGACGTCTCTTGGTTCCACCGGGTCTAAGTGGTTCTCTGCGTTCTTGTTACTCACGAATTAACTGAGGACGCCAACTGTATTTCAACACTCGACTATATGTTCGGCGCTGAAAAAACAGGAGAGAAAAAACGAAGCAGAGGAGGAGATGTGAACTTACAAGATACTGGACATTTTTTTATTTATCGTGTCTTTGAGGTTGGGTGGAATTCCTTTCACCTAATAAAACACAACTAATAACTGTTTAAGTATTTTAAACCGTTATCTGCCGAGTGACTATTTTTGGTAATTTCTGCATACATTATAAGATAGTGACTGCAACAGTTATAGTGAGTTGACAATTTCAGGTCCAATGTGGTCTCCAGGGTCTGTAAGGTCCACCTGTGCATGAACAGTGAGTGGACCTGCTTTGTTCGGTACCATGAAGTAATGGTACTAATGTAAGGAATGATGTTCAAAGGGGTCATGTGGATGTGGACAGGGGTCTGGATCAGCACTGATGTGGGTCTGATGTTAGAAAACCAATGTAATATCATGAATTGTGTACAGAGAAAGTGCCGCTTCTAATTTGCGTGTTATCTGTTCGCATTATAAGATTTTAGCGTGTATGTTCACACCGCGTCAAATACCATACAGTTAGCAGTTAGGGTTAGGGTTAGCTTTAGGTTTAGGGTTAGAGTTAGGTTTAGTTTTAGATTTGGGGTTAGGTTTAGATTTAGGGTTAGGGTTTGGTTTAGGTTTAGGGTTCGGGTTAGGTTTAGTTTTAGATTTAGGGTTAGGTTTAGGTTTAGTTTTAGATTTAGGGTTAGGTTTGGGTTAGGGTTAGGGTTAGTTTTAGGTTTTGGGATAGGTTTAGGGTTAGGATTATGGTTAGGGTTAGGTTTAGTTTTAGATTTAGGGTTAGGTTTAGGGTTAGGTTTAGTTTTAGATTTAGGGTGAGGTTGAGGGTTAGGTTAGGGTTAGGGTTAGTTTTAGGTTTTGGGATAGGTTTAGGGTTATGATTATGGTTAGGGTTAGGTTTAGGGATAGGTTTAGGTTTAGATTTAGGGTTAGGTTTAGTTTTAGATTTAGGGTTAGGGTTAGGTTTAGTTTTAGATTTAGGGTTAGGTTAGGGTTAGGTTTAGTTTTAGATTTAGGGTGAGGTTTAGGGTTAGGGTTAGTTTTAGGTTTTGGGATAGGTTTAGGGTTATGATTATGGTTAGGTTTAGGGATAGGTATAGGTGTAGGATTAGGGTTAGGTTTAGGGATAGGGTTAGGTTTAGGATTATGGTCAGGTTTAGGGTTAGGTTTAGGGTTAGGTTTAGATATTGGTTTAGGATTAGGTTTAGGGATAGGGTTAGGTTTAGGATTATGGTCAGGTTTAGGGTTAGGTTTAGATATTGGTTTAGGATTAGGATTAGGGTTAGGTTTAGGGATAGGGTTAGGTTTAGGATTATGGTTAGGTTTATGGATAGGTTTAGGGATAGGGTTAGGGTTTAGGATTGTGGTCAGGGTTAGGGTTAGTTTTAAGGATTGGTTTAGGATTAAGGTTAGGTTTAGGGTTAGGGTTAGATTTAGGATTATGGTTAGGTTTAGGGTTAGGGTTAGTTTTAAGGATTGGTTTAGGATTCTGGTTAGGTTTAGGGTTGAAAGTGTTAAAAAAAATTTCACAGAAGTATTAAAGTCTTGTTAAATCGTCCAGTGACACACTAAGGTTGAAAGTTTGAATTTCAGAGTATTTCTATGAGTGAACTCTAAAGGGTTAAATCATTTAATGTAATAATATATTGAGTTAGGATCATTTTCAGATTCACTGATACGTGTTTATCATTGAATCTATAATGTAACGCAGTGGAAACCGTGTGATTCTTATTTTCTTCTGATCTGGATCACACATTTCCATCTGAAACGGAATAAACCGGCAGTAAACAGATCAGTCGGATCGTCTTTCATATATATTTCTACAGAGTTTACCTGCAATAGACTGAACTCCGTCTCATACCCACAGCGCGATGTAAAATATTTTGGGATGTTTGTTTTCCTGTTATTAATGTTTATATGTATTTGTAAAACACTGCGATGCTTCACATATAAAAGCTTCTCTTAAATTTCTTGGGACGCCGCTGTTGACTTCCCCCGTTTAGTATTCATTTCATACTCTTTTCATTTGAATACCAGGTGCCAAGTGCAGTTCTTCTGTTCATGAATAACTCATGTTTTACCCAGGGGGCTTTTGTCTAATCTTAGATATTTAAGAAGTACACAGTGGTACAAATAGAATATGTGGATTTAGTTTAATTTAAATGAGCCAGCGTATTCCTTACTCGACAGTTTCAAGCTCCAGTCTTTGTTTGGCTCAGAACTGCAGAAAAAAAAAAAGTCAGATTAGGTCAGTGGAGTTCAGGTTAAGGGTTTGTCTTCAGTCTCTGGACATTCTGACAGTTCATACGCTGAATAATGATCCGTTGTAGAAATCCTTTATATTACCGGCTGTCAGTAGACTTCACAGACAACAGTAGGAGAGCTGCAAGGACAAAGGCCTTATGTTCAGTATATGTATAATGTCAAAGCCTGGGAATAAAAATACACTTGGTATTTATCTGAAGCAGATATGTTAGTGTTTTTTACCTTCTACTTTAACTACTGAGTTTTTCCTCAAAAAAAAAAAAAAAAAAAAAAAAAAAAAAAGGGGGGTGTTAAGGCGGAGGGAATATACATATTGTTAGCCTCATAGCATAACACTGGTCAACAACAAATTTATTGTTTAAGTTTTTTGAGCTGATTTAGGATAATTTTGGTGTGCTGAATCCAAAAATCACATTAATTTTGCTCAATCAGGTCAACTTTCTGAACTATGCTACATATTGGCTTTTTAACATTTTTGCTTACATTTATGGGCATTTTCACATCATATGATACAAAATTCTTTCATATTTCTTGCAATAAACGAGTTCTGAAGATTTTACTTTTGCCAATTTATCATTAATGTTTTTTTTTAATATCACAGGTGAATGAAATGGCTTCGACTAGAAGATCTTGCAAAAATAAGCCTGACGTATTCTGCTCCATCTGCGGTGAATACACCATTGTACCTAACAGGAATCAAGTCACAAGTTTCATAAAGTGTGCTTACCAATCTTATTTTGGTATTAATTATTATATTTTGTGAGAAGATCAAATTTTTCCAAATCAAATTAGCAAAAAAACCTGACCTGATTGAGAAAAACAGATGTCGTTTTTGGATTTAGTGGTGCAAAATGGTCCTAATTCAGTTGAAAAAACCTAGACAACTTGCAAAAAACATTGTTTTGTAACCCAGTGTTATTACCCGTGTCTTGATGAATTAATCATCTACAATATTTGCATCAATTTACTTCAAACTTATACAAACTTAACATATATAGAGGCAATTGATATACTGACATCAGCACATGTATAGACATGATGACATCAGCTGGATCGATGCCAAAATAACCTAAAAATATGAGTGAGGGGCGTGGTTTTTTTGGATTTAGTGGTGCAAAATGGTCCTAATTCAGTTGAAAAAACCTAGACAACTTACAAAAAACATTTTTTTGTAACCCAGTGTTATAGTTCCGGGGCCACATTCAGCTAAATTTGATCTGAAGTGGGCCGGACCAGTAAAATAATAAGGTAATAATGTATAAATAATGTCAACTCTAAGCTTTCTTCATGTTTTTAGAGTGAAAAAAGTAAAATTACATTATGAAAATGTTTACATCTACAAACTATCCTTTAAAACAATATGAATAACATGAACAAACTGAAAGAATAAGTGTAATTACCTACACCAAGGAGGTTATGGTTTTCCTGGCGATGGTCTGTCTGTCTGTCTGTGTGCAAGATAACTCAAAAAGTTATGTACAGATTTGGATGTGAATTTCAGGAAATGTTGATACTGGCACAAGGAACAAATTATTAAATTTTAGTGGTGATCGGGGGGTGGTTCTGAAGATTTTACTTTTGCTAATTTATGATTAATGTTTTTTTTTTTTTAATATTACAGGTGAATGAAATGGCTTCGACTTGAAGATCTTGCAAAAATAAGCCTGACATATTCTGCTACATCTGCGGTGAATACACCATTGTACCTAACAGGAATCAAGTGATCAAATGATTTTTTTTTAACTCTGAAAACCTATTTTGGGTGAGAACTATATAAAAAAATCAACTGATAAAGTCACAAAAATGTAATCAATTCTGTGAAAAGATCAAATTTTTCAAAATCAAATTGGCAAAAAAACCTGACCTGATTGAAAAAAACAGATGAAATTCAGAGAAATTCAGAAATTCAGTTGAAAAAAACCTAGACAACTTGCAAAAAACATTTTTTTTGTAACCCAGTGTAATTATCTTACTTATCATTGATTTGTTGTCCCTTATATTACATTATATCACCGGTGTCAAACATGCAGTCCGGGGGCCAAATCCGGCCCGCCAAAGGGTCCAATCTGGCCCGTGAGATGAATTTGTGAAATGCAAAAATTACACTGAAGATATTAACAAGCAATGGTGTCAAAAATAATTTTAAGTCAGTTCTATCTAAAGTGTATCAGACCAGTAAAATACTACCATAATAAACTATAAATAATAAAAACCACAAATTTCTCTCTTTGTTTTAGTGCAAAAAAAGTAAAATTACAGAAAAATATTTAGATTTACAGACTAGCCTTTTACAAAAAATGTGAAAAACCTGGGCATAAAAATACACTTGGTATTTATCTGAAGCAGATATGTTAGTGTATTTTACCTTTTACTTTACCTACTGAGTTTTTCCTCAAAAAAAAAAAAAAAAAAAAGGGAAAAAAAGGGGAGTGTTAAGGCGGAGGGAACATACATATCATTAGCCTCATAGCATAATTATCTTACTTGTTTATCATTTATTTGTTGTCCCTTATATTATATTATATTATATTATATTATATTATATTATTATATCATGATGTTTTTATCATGCTTTTGACAGATTTTATATTAGTATTTTTAGTGATATCTGATGACTTTTATTTATTTTAGTCTGCTTTTTTCTTTTTTTTTTTAACCCTGTAAAGCCTGAGCCTCCTTCTTCTTCTTCTTCTTCTTCTTCTTCTTCTTCTTCTTATTATTATTATTATTATTATTATTATTATTATTATTATATAACAATAAAAAGATGAAAAGAATAAGTTTAATTAATTGTTTTATATTCGTATACCTGCCTTGTGCACCTGCTTTTATCTGTTTTTAATGTTTCTGTTTTTATCTGCTGCATGTAAAGTGCCTTTGAGTTATATGAAAAGCACTATACAAATAAAATGTATTATTATTATTATTATTATTATTATTATTAATAATAATAATAATAATAATAATAATAATAATAATAATAATAGATTGATTGATTGATGTATTTATTTCAAACATGAATGTCAAACAGAAGAAAATAAATAAACAAAACACTTAAACATAAGACATACAATACATATTCGAAAAGGAGTGAGAAGAGGTACAACTTATAAACTCCACCCCTTCTCCTTCTTTAATTAATAACAATAATAACCTTCCTGGTCTAATCATATCTATACACTATGCCATAATATGACTGATACTTACTAGTAAATAATTAGGTTTCTGGCTTTATATTATTATGAACAAATATAATATGATTTACATAAACATATAATACAATAACACATATATGTCAATACACATTCATACACAGATCTATACACACATATACACCTACATATACACACACACACATACACACCTATACATACATATACACACACTTACCACATACTTGTACATCTTCATATCACACAGTGATCCCCAAGCCCTCCCTCATCCCTGTACCTCTGAAAAATTGTGTCTTTGTACCTCTTTTTAAATTCTTTCATGCTTGGACATTGCTTTAACTCTATATTAAATCTGTTCCACAGTCTCACCCCGCTGACAGAAACACAAAAACCCTTCCTAGTCGTGCGTATTAAGGGAATTTTAAAGTTAATTTTCCCCCTTAAATCATCACCCCCCTCATGAATACTGAATAATTTCTGTATATTTGTTGATAAAAGATTATTTTTAGCTTTGTACATTATTTCAGCTGTTTGATAGTCCACAATGTCTGTGAACTTGAGTAATTTTGACTGTAAGAAAAGTGAGTTTGTGTGTTCCTGGTAGCCAACATTATGAATAATGATGGTATTGCTCTTTTTTGAATAATAGTTAGTGACTGTAGTGAGGTCTTGTAGTTGTTACCCCAGTACTGTAAATATGATGAAACTAGGGAACAGTATAGAGTGTGAAGTGACTTGTGATCCAAAACTAAACCCAAAAATAATAATGAAAATATATATGTCGAGGCCCAAAACGGAATCTGGCCCGATTCAGAATCGGGCCGGCCCAGAATGGAATTCTATTCTAGGCCGGCCTAGAATGGAATCCTGCTGCTATAATGTTATTTTTATACCATGTTTAATGCAAATGATCCATAATTCCATAATTTGTCATAATTTTACATTTTCAGTCTTACATACCTTGAGTAACTATTGTCAATTTCAGTCGATTTCACTGTACCATATATTGGTGGGGAGTACCACTAGGTTCTATTTGTAAATAAAGTGTATTATAGTTTAAAATTAAAATGTTGTTTGTTTCATTTTTTTTCACATATTTGCAAATTCCATGTATTGATTTTTGTAATAATTTAGATCATTTGCATTAAACATGGTATAAAAATAACATTATAGCAGCAGGATTCCATTCTAGGCCGGCCTAGAATAGAATTCCATTCTGGGCCGGCCCGATTCTGAATCGGGCCAGATTCCGTTTTGGGCCTCGACATATATATATATATATATATATATATATGTAAATCCAACATAATTTAATAGCTATTAAAACAGTAAATGCTCTGGACATCGGCTGTGGTCATAAACAGTGAGGGCTAATGATTTTACATTGGACACAGTAGGGAAAAAAAAATTAACACATGACAAAAAAAAAAAAAGAAAACTAAAACTGGAATAATAACAGTGGTGTATGTGGAGGAAGTGTAAAAACAACCACACCTGTACCTGCTCCTACAAGGACAAACAACAGCACGTCAGGGTCACAACGTCAAAGGCTGCACACCAAGCATGTATAGGATCTCTTCAGGGAAAAGGACGATCATTTACAAGGCAGGTGAGCAGATAATGCTAGAACAAAACACACTTTAACATAAAACAGCGTGCTGCAGGCGACACTGGGGTCAAAGACAGGGAGAAAGCAGGTGATCTTCAAGGACAAGGCTTTAGTATTGAAAAAAAAAAACAATGGCTATTTGTGTTTTGCTACATTCCATTGTTATTGTCCATTAAATTAACATAAAAACATGATGAGTTTTATAAGGACAGCTATTCTTAAAGACATCCTGTGCTTGTTTGTTTGTTTTTTAAACCATTATGTGCATCAGAGTCTCCCAGACTGCCAACACTGTGGATGTCGATGAGTTCATTTAATAGATAAATAGACTAATTTGCACAGGTACTGAGCCACTGTGCATCACCTTTTCTGTATTAAAACAAACCCTGGTATCTTTCCCTGTTTCAACCCTGCACCTAAACCAAATTATACAAATATTTAACCCATAAAAGACCCAGTGCTACTTTTGTGTCAGTTCCCAAATGAATTTTTCTCTCTATTTAACCCTTTCATGTATACTGGTCACTACAGTGGACAGCTATTCTACAGCTGTTTTCTTGTATATTCATGGATTTTGTTGTTCTTTCCATTGTTTTTTTTGTTTTTTTGTTTTTTACACATATCTTTATTAAAGTTTTAAGACACTACATATCTTTTCCGACATGAATTGGTAACATTATGTAGATCTCTCCTGAGCATAAACCCCCAGAATTACAAGCCCTCTCCATAGTTTTCACACAGTTTATCAGTAAATACATGTTTCTGTGAGTCAAAAATTAAACGTGTGATGTCCAGCTGAGTGGACATTTTTGCAATGAAAAATGAAAAATAGGTTCATAAGATTTTTTTTTTTTTTTCATTATTATTTTTTTTAATGTATTTTTTAAAAAATGTTTTTATTTTTTATTTTATTATTTTATTTATTTTTCAGAAGAAGTTTTTCAATCGTATTGTTTTTTTTATGCCGAAAGAGGAATAAAAACACTCAGGAAAAAATTTTGATTAAGGTTCTCATAATTTGTGCATGAAAGGCTTAACCTTTCATAAGTGATTATAATATTATCCTTTACACTTTGCCTTTTTTTAAAGTGAAAATCAGATATTGTCCTATGTTTAATTCACTGATCATGTAGATGTTCATAAAACCCCAGATTATAATTGTGGGTTATTATTTATAATTCTAGCATCTCCATTCCCTGTCATTGATCCAACTCCATGGGTTTTACTGGTGTATCAATGTTGTAGAAGATGACGGTGTTTCCATGGTAACTACGGAGCCTCTGAACGTCCAAATGGGTCATATGTGATGACCGTGAAAAGACAACAAACTATATTTTACACCAATTATTTATATGGATGGATAGGATTAGTGGATCAACAGGTATTAAACAGTTTAGATCAGTAGATGGTTTTGGTTGACAGTGGATATTTAGGTCTTTGTGGGTTAAAGGGGTCATATTTTGTTAAACTCACTTTTATTAGTCTTTGGTTCAGTTATTTGTGTATTTGGATCCTAATAGTTGATAAAGTTTGAATTTGAACCCTCCAGGTGCTGCAAAACTATCTTTATATTCATTCTGGCAAAAATCAAGTGGATTTCTACAACTTGTTTTAATTCCTGCTTAATTTGTTATGTTTTATAACTAGTTACGTCACGACATTTGCACATATAAGGTCAAGACTTCTGACAAACATTTCTCTGAGTACGACATAATTATTTATCAGCAGCAGCGGTTGTAGTAAAAACTGAAAATATGTCCAAACTTCGAGCCGATTACCTAAAATGTTCAGTTGTTGGTTGTATTAACGAACACAAGTGGCTGAACAGGACAGAGAAGCACAGCCAACAACCTGGAAGGGGGTGGGGTCTTGTGCATTTAAAGGGCCAGCGCTCAAAACCACCTTTCTGGTGTCATTACTCAGAAATAGGGTTGAAGATGGATAAACAGAACCACAGTGCGTCAGTTTCAGCTTCACAGTTTGTCATGTCTTTTATGGATTGGGATTGTGTGTTTATTTATATATATATATATATATATATATATATATATATATATATATATATATGTCATGATCTGTATCTGTGTGGCCCTCAGTTCCTCCCTCCCTGTCATGATCTGTACCTGTGTGGCCTCAGCTCCTCCCTCTCCTCATCTCCTCATCATCGGACTCACCTGCTGGCGCTGTGTGGCTGCAGCCAATCACCTTCAAGCCTATTTAAGGCTTAGGTTTGCAGCCATGCAGCGCTGGTCCATTGTTCTCCTCTTTCCATTCCATAACCCGGACATTCTCTCATCTTATCCAAGGACTCTGACCCAGGTTTTGTATGTTTTTTTATGGACTCTGTTTTTGCTTTAGTTCGTGTTAGGTTTTTTTCGTTGTGTTGTTTTCATTTTTTGTTGAATAAACTTATTTTTTCCCTTCAGTTCCGTGCATTTGAGTCCTCTCTTTTTCCCCATCGTGACAGAATGGACCAGCCAAACTTGGACTCAGCCGGTACTGAAGGGACCGTTTTTTCGTATCTCCGTGTTTTAGTTTTTCATCCCTGGTTTCGTTTGTCTTTCCTTAGTTCTCCCCTTGTACCGTCGCTCCGCGCTTCCCTGCCCCATATCCGGCTTTTCTGAGACTTACCTTTGTCCTCAGCTCTGGCGGCTCGGTCTCCTCCGTGCCGGTTGGTTCGGGAGGTCCCGGATCCGTCGGGTGCATACCCCGGTTTGTTCTCCCGGTGTATCTGTCCTCTGTTTGTTTCCTGCCTTGTATTACTGGCGTTCCCATGTCATGTGGGGTCCCGGACCATGTTGAGTCCGGGCTCTCCTCCCGTGTTGTTTTTTCCGGTGCGTTTCTGTCTCTCGTCTGTTTCCTGCCTCGTGTTTCCAGTGTCCTGTTCCATGTGGGGACCTGGGCCTTCGTGGGGTCCGGGTTCTTCTCTTGTGTCTTTTCCTTCGTGTGTCTAATGGTTTGAGTGAGTTTATTAGCTCTGATCTGCCTGTTCATGTTAGTTTGTCTGTTCTGCTTGTTTTATTCGTTCCTCCCTGTCTCTCTGTCCGTGTGTGCCGTTTTCTGTATGTTTCTCTGTGTGTTTCTGTGTTTTTCTCTGTGCGTGTTTCTGAGTATTTCTGTGTGTATTTGTCTTTCTGTGTATTTTTCAGTCTCTTTCTTAGTCTGTGTGAATTTCCTAGTTTCTGTGTGTGTGTGTGTGTGTATTTCTCAGTGGGTGCGAATTTTTTTTTGTCAGCGTATGTGTGTTACTGCAGTCCATGTGCGTTATATGTTCCCCGTGTTTTTTTTTTTGTTTTTTTTTTCAGTCTGTCTTTAGTTTTTATTTTCTGTCTGCAGTTTCATCAGTTCAGTTCTGTAGATTGTCCCTCTGCCGGTCCGTGTTTTTGTGTCTGTCTGTCCGTGTCTCTCTGCTTGGCCCAGTTCCCTTTTCCTTAGTACTACCTGGAGGCTAGTACGCCGTCTGGTAGATTCCCCTCCTTGAAGTCCGGTTCCGGCCGCGCAGCGTTTTCTGAAGCCTGATTCAGTTTGTCCGTGCAGCGTTCCTGCAATCTGATTCTGTCTGTTCGCGCAGCGTTTTTTAAAGCCTGTTCCTGTCTGTTCCTGAAGTCCGGTTCCGTCCGGCAGCGTTCCTGAAGTCCGGTTCCGTCCGGCAGCGTTCCTGAAGTCCGGTTCCGTCCGGCAACGTTCCTGAAGTCCGGTTCCGTCCGTCCACGCAGCGTTCCTGTTTCCCCGTCTCGGCCTCGCTCTTTGTGTCTCCCCGTCTCGGCCTCGCTCTTTGTGTCTCCCTGTCAGTCCAGAGTCCGTTCCCCTGTCAGTCCAGAGTCCGTTCCCCTGTCAGTCCAGAGTCCGTTCCCCTGTCAGTCCAGAGTCATGGGTCCAGCCATAGTCCAATTCCAGTCGATGTCTGTAGTCCAGTCAGTGTTCGGTCTGTCTTGTCTGTTAGAGTCACTAGTCCAGCCATATTTAGTTCCAGTCAATGTCCTAAGCCCAGCTGGAGTCCTGTCTGCCACAGCCCTGGAGGTCCACGAACCAGGGGATTTTTCTGTCCTGTTTTGGAGGGGTTCTCACCTCCTGGTCGGAGGTTTCTCCATGATCTGGTCCGGAGGGGCTATATCATCCTGGTCTGGAGGTTTTCCACGTCCTGGTCCAGAGGTCTGCCCTGAGGTTCTTCAGCCAGTCTACCCGGAAGCTCTTTACGCCGTTCCACCGGGAGGTGCTTCAGCCTGTCTGCCCTGAGTTTCGTCGGCCTGTCTGCCCGGAGGTTCTTCAGCCGTCTGCCCTGTGGCCTTCATGCCATACCAGCGGGAGACTTTCCACACCGGTCCGTCGGGAGGTTTTTCATGCCTCCTTTGCCAGATCCCCTCTTCACTCCAGGATGCCCTGGGCTCCGTGGGGGCTTTTCGCATCTCTGGGGACGTCAGGATGCCGTCCCTTGAGGGGGGGTCCTGTCATGATCTGTATCTGTGTGGCCCTCAGTTCCTCCCTCCCTGTCATGATCTGTACCTGTGTGGCCTCAGCTCCTCCCTCTCCTCATCTCCTCATCATCGGACTCACCTGCTGGCGCTGTGTGGCTGCAGCCAATCACCTTCAAGCCTATTTTAGGCTTAGGTTTGCAGCCATGCAGCGCTGGTCCATTGTTCTCCTCTTTCCATTCCATAACCCGGACATTCTCTCATCTTATCCAAGGACTCTGACCCAGGTTTTGTATGTTTTTTTATGGACTCTGTTTTTGCTTTAGTTCGTGTTAGGTTTTTTTCGTTGTGTTGTTTTCATTTTTTGTTGAATAAACTTATTTTTTTCCCTTCAGTTCCGTGCATTTGAGTCCTCTCTTTTTCCCCATCGTGACAATATATATATATATATATATATATATATATATATATATATATATATATATATATATATATATATATATATATATACAGGGTGGGGAAGCAAAATTTACAATGAACATTTAGTTGTTTTTTCTCAGCAGGCACTACGTCAATTGTTTTGAAACCAAACATATACTGATGTCATAATCATACCTAACACTATTATCCATACCTTTTCAGAAACTTTTGCCCATATGAGTAATCAGGAAAGCAAACGTCAAAGAGTGTGTGATTTGCTGAATGCACTCGTCACACCAAAGGAGATTTCAAAAATAGTTGGAGTGTCCATAAAGACTGTTTATAATGGAAAGAAGAGAATGACTATGAGCAAAACTATTACCAGAAAGTCTGGAAGATACTATTAAAGAAGAATGGGAGAAGTTGTCACCCCAATATTTGAGGAACACTTGCGCAAGTTTCAGGAAGCGTGTGAAGGCAGTTATTGAGAAAGAAGGAGGACACATAGAACTAGAAGCACTCGGAGAGCGCAGACCTCCGCCAAGGCTGATCAGTGGCCCCCCCCGTGGGCCCCCCCACACCAAGGAAGTTATGTTTTTGCCAGGGTTTGTTTGCCTGTCTGTCTGTGTCTGTTTGTCTGTCTGTTAGTGTGCAACATAACTCAAAAAGTTATGGACAGATTTTGATGAAATTTTCAGGGTTTGTTGGAAATGGGCCCCCCCGTGGGCCCCCCCACCCCCGATCACCACCCAAATTTAATCATTTCTTCCTTATCCCATTTCCAACAAACCCTGAAAATTTCATCAAAATCTGTCCATAACTTTTTAAGTTATGTTGCACACTAACGGACAGACAAACAGACAGACAAACAAACAAACAAACCCTGGCAAAAACATAACCTCCTTGGCGGAGGTAAATATTTACATTACCGAACAATACATTTACAAAAAATGTGAATAACCTGAACAAACGGAAATGTCTCGAGAAAAGTAAATCCAATTTTCCCAATATTCTGCTTGTTACTAAATGTTTTGTGCGATTGTAATGCACATGTGTAAACGATAACCTGATAAACCGAGGTATAAGATTGTTAAAATTGCATTTGTTTTTCTTAAGACAATTGAAGTTGTTCATGTTATTCTGATTTTTAAGGAAACTTTGCGGACGTAAACCCGATCATAACAGAATTTTACTTTTTTCACTGTTAGTATTTTACTGGTCCGGCCCACTTGAGATCAAATCGGGCTGAATGTGGCCCCTGAACGAAAATGAGTTTGACACCCCTGCTCTAAATAATGACCACCTCCTTGCACACACAGTAGAGTGTTTGTAAAAAAAAAAAAAAGGTAACACTTTACTTGAAGGTCTAGTTTATAATGCATTAAGTGCACATTCATAAGACATTATAATGCATTTATAATGCATTATAAAAGTCATTACAACAGTTTATGATCATGTACAACAACTTATACCCAGGTTAATAAAGTATTATAAGTGTAGGCATAATGTATTATAAATTCAGCTTTCATCATGTTTTATACATCCATACCAAAGTGACAACAGTGTTTGTAGGAAGAATCTCAAGTCCTGGGTTACAGAACACATTATCAATTGTATGATATTATGACACAAGTATGACGACGTATGAGCAGTATCTGCTGGCTCTAAGTAAAGTGTAAGTCAAAATTATACATCAAAGTGTTCTGAATAACTCTTTATTTTGCAAAAACAAAATATTAAAAGAACAGAGACAGTAAATAGAAGTGTTACATGTTGCTTATAATGTGGCAGCTCTAAATCTTTGTTAATTCAAACACATACTTTTTTTAATAAATATGAAATCCCTAAAATAGATGGGTATAGGAACCAGTGACAAAACCAAACAAAAGTCCCCCACCTAAAAAAATAAATTCCTTCACACTGCTTTGGTATGGATGTATAAAACATTATGAAAGCTGAATTTATAATACATTATGCCTACACTTAATAATACTTTATTAACCTTGGTATAAGTTGTTTTAC
This sequence comes from Sphaeramia orbicularis, assembly GCF_902148855.1. Lineage (NCBI taxonomy): Eukaryota > Metazoa > Chordata > Actinopteri > Kurtiformes > Apogonidae > Sphaeramia > Sphaeramia orbicularis. Next base: position 8,814,177 of record NC_043966.1, read on the forward strand.
ATGATCATAAACTGTTGTAATGACTTTTATAATGCATTATAAATGCATTATAATGTCTTATGAATGTGCGCTTAATGCATTATAAACTAGACCTTCAAGTAAAGTGTTACCAAAAAAAAAGACACCACCGCTCGGGTCATTGGTGACTGATTCATTATAAGAATCTCCAGCCACTGCACCAGAAAGACACCAATGTTTGCTGGCGGCGCTGACGGCTTCGATGAGGTTGCAACCGTCTCTATTTCTACTCCTTCCAGCCAATGGTCTGTTGTGTGTGTGCCCATCTGTGGCTCTTCCTGCTTCATCTCTCAGGTTAGGCAGCTATATCCATGCATCAGACGCTCCTCTGAGGCGCCTCATGGCTTCGGCTGAAAGTCTTCCAAACGGGTGCAGCTGTCCTGGCAGGATGCCTGAGAGTTAAGCTCTGATCTGGCTACACAAGAGGCCTTTCTCTCTGCAGTCAGTTCCTTAGGTTTCTTCTCACATGACATGACACAGTGCTGCTCATTGTCTGCAGGGAAATTCAGTCTGAAAAGGTTCAGAAGTTGTTTGGCAACTGAGACTGTACAGTGCATGTCAAACACCACAGTGAGTAACAAGAAAAAACAACAACAAATACAGTATGTTTTCCGCTGTTTTCCACTCCTTCAACTGTAAAGTTCTACAAAGCTCCTGCTCTTTCTGCACAGATCACAACAAATATAGGTTTAGGTTTATTCAGTCATCATCTATTATACAGGAAATACAAACAATGAGGCTAATTTTAACTCTTTAACCCAGGGGTGTCAAATATACGGTCCCTCAAATGGTCCAATCCGGCCCATACATTTTAAAAAATCTAAATCTTATCAAGTGTATTTTTCTCATTTCTAGTCAAACTATCTGATCACACTTAAATAAAATATAATCGCCTAAAGAGTAACTTTTCAGTGAGATGTAAGAACTGATTTTTAGACAATAGATCTGGAAAATCTTATTTCAAGAAAGCTTGCCAAGATAATTTTCGCTTGTTCCATTGGCAGATTTTTTTGCTTGAATTAAGCAAAAAAATAAAAATATTGAATTAACCCTCCGGTATCCCGTCCAGCTAGGCCCTTACTAAGCACCAAGTGTGCATTTTTGGCACACTTGTGGAATAATGTCAAAAAAAATTTCATACAGTTTGTTTTTAATTCTTTTACACTTTTTTTTCTATTTCATCAACTTGAGTCGTAAATAAAAATACAAAATACTCAATAATTGTCACATTTTTTAACCCTTTAAATGCCGCGTTTGTAATGTAAACAAACCTTTTTTTTTGGATGCAAAAAACACACAAAAAAATATTTTTTTCAATATACTACATAAAAAGTGGATCACATATCATTTGATTTTTTCATCCTGGCATATGTCAACAATTAACTCCAACACTGGTTAATTTGCATTATTATTTTTGGCAGCTAGGTTAAATGATCAAAAATACTAGCATCTGTCACCAAGTGTGCATAAAATGCACACCTATAAATCAAACTATTAAATATTATATATTGATTTATTTTTCTGCTCTAATTTGATTTTATTTTTGTAAATCAAGGTCAGCCCTAATCATACATATCAAATGGAAGCAATAGTGCATTTTAGGCACACTTGGGAGACAGATGATAGTCTTGTAATTTTCTTTTGTTTACAATGTGCACATTTTAGTTGGTGGCCAGAATTTTAAAGATCATGCAAAAATGAACAACTTTTGAATTCTAACCTTATTTAAATTGTGAAAAATAATATGAAGTTTTTTAAAACCAAGTGCAAAGTGTGCCTAAAAGGCGCACCCGGATACCGGAGGGTTAAGCAAAAAAAATAAAAATCTGCCAATAGAATGAGCGAAAATTATCTTTTTCTATATTCATTTCAAAGGCTAAGAGCAAAAATCATTCCTGCTTGTATCCCTGGAAAATATCTTTCCAAACCAATGTTTTGAAAACCATTAATGAATTGCACATCTTTAAATTTATAATTATTTCATTCCATAAATTAATATGTCTTCTTTTTATACATTTAACAAGTTTTTGTACAGTAAACAAACTCGTCTGAAACCATTCCTGCTTTCACGTATCTAAAATAACTTCTGAACAGTCTGTGAGTTTGCATTATTTGCATAGTTTTGTAATCAGACAAGTTATTGAATTTCATAACATGGGAATTGTGAAATACGCAGCGATCAGTTTTATGGATGATTCGTATGGCTCGTTTATGCAGTACATATATTGGATTAGTTACTGTTTGTTTTATTTATGCTATTGTTAAATATTAAATGATATTGTTAGTACCCCGCCCCCTGAAGGAGAGGCAAGGGGTATTGTTTTTGGTTCGGTTTGTTTGTTTATTTGTTTGTTAACTAAATGTTTTGTGTATTAGTAGATCCACTATGATCGGTAAGCTGCGTTACTAATAAGTCAAGACATAATATTGTTAAAATTGAACTTATTTTTCTTAATAAATTTCAGGTTGTACATGATTGTTCAGGTTATTCAGTTCACACAGGTTTCATAATGTAACTACAAGCACTCGGAGAGAGCAGAAATCAGTGTCACCCCCCCCACCCCCCCCCCCGATCACCACCAAAATTTAATCATTTGTTCCTTGTGCCAGTATCAACATTTCCTTTCATCCAAATCCGTCCATAACTTTTTGAGTTATCTTGCACACACACAGACAGACAAACCAATGCCGGCAAAAACATAGAGATAATTATACGTTTTTTTACACGAAAACAAAGAGAAAATTTTATTAATACCCCCCGCCCCCCAAAGGAGAGGCAAGGGGTATAGTTTTTGGTTCAGTTTGTTTGTTTGTTTGTTTGTTTGTTAACACTCTAGCAGCAAAACTATTGGTTGAATTCATATCAAATTGTGTTTAAAGACCGCCAGTGACCCAGAATAGAACTGATTACATTTTGGGAAAAGTAGGTCAAAGTTCAAATTTTTAACGAATTTTTCAAATGTTTTTTTTCCTCCCATTTACTTATAATGGGCGAAACTGCAAATGTGTATAAAAACATCAATTTTGTTTCAGTTTCTGGTAGAGTTTCATACTGTCTTCCACAGACAAATATTAGCCTTTGACGAAGGCTACAGGAAGAAGCTGAAACTAGTAAAGCAGGTAAACAAACAACTACCATGGCTCAGATGGTAGAGCAGGTTGTCCAATAACCGAAGGGTTGGCAGTTCGAGTCCCGCTCTATCCATGTGCTTTTGTGTCCTTGGGCAAGACACTTCACCCTCCTTGCCTCCGGTGCTGGTATATGGATGCGTGTGAATGTTCGGTGGTGGTCGGAGGGGCCGTAGGCGCAAACTGGCAGCCACGCTTCCGTCAGTCTGCCCCAGGGCAACTGTGGATACAGGTGTAGTTTACCACCACCAGAGGGAGAATGTGAGAGTGAATGAATAATGGATCCTCTGTACGTGCTTTGAGTATGCATTCATAGAAAAGCTCGACAGAAATCTAATCCATTATTATTATTATTATTATTATTATTATTACACTGATCAACAACAAATTTATTGTTTCAGTTTTTTGAGCTGATTTAGGATAATTTTGGTGTGCCGAATCAAAAAATCACATTAATTTTGCTCAATCAGGTCAACTTTCTGAACAATGCTACACTCGAAAAAATAATTAAGCCAAAAATGTTGACTTTATGTATTTTAATTACATGTGAATTTTCCATGTGATTTTATTACATAAGTTTAATGTAAAGAGTTGCATTTAATACAATGTTTTTTCTATCATATTGAGTCAATATGAATAAATTAAATACCTTCAGTCAGATTTGATTTAGTTAATGCAAACTTTTACATAAACTGTGTTTGACTGTGACGCTCAGCCTTTTTATGTGAGCTAGTAAATAAAGTTTACTTTATTTTTTTAGATTCACATTATACTAAGCATATTCACATTATGTTTGACTTTTTCGGATAAATAAACTTTAAATTTCGTATATTTCAGTTACATTTTACTTTAAAATATTACTTCATGTTTATTAAAGCCAAGAATCATTTTTTTGAGTGTACATATTGGCTTTTTAACATTTTTTGTTTACATTTATGGGCATTTTCACATCATATGATACAAAATTCTTTCATATTTCTTGCAATAATCCATTTCTGAAGATTTTACTTTTGCCAATTTATGATTACTGTTTTTTTTTATATTACAGGTGAATGAAATGGCTTCGACTAGAAGATCTTGCAAAAATAAGCCTGACGTATTCTGCTACATCTGCGGTGAATACACCATTGTACCTAACAGGAATCAAGTCACAAGTTTCATAAAGTGTGCTTACCAATCTTATTTTGGTATTAATTATTATATTTTGTGAGAAGATCAAATTTTTCCAAATCAAATTAGCAAAAAAAACCTGACCTGATTGAGAAAAAACAGATGTCATTTTTGGATTTAGCGGTGCAAAATGGTCCTAATTCAGTTGAAAAAACCTAGACAACTTGCAAAAAACATTGTTTTGTAACCCAGTGTTATTACCCGTGTCTTGATGAATTAATCATCCACAATATTTGCATCAATTTACTTCAAACTTATACAAACTTAACATATATAGAGGCAATTGATATAGTGACATCAGCACATGCATAGACATGATGACATCAGCTGGATCGATGCCAAAATAACCTAAAAATACGAGCGAGGGACGTGGTTTGTTTTGCCTGGAACTACTTGTTTGAAATGCTATTGAAGGCAGATCTCCACAGCTCCACACGGTAAGACAGAAAAACACTGTAACATTTATACCAACATGTATAAATGTTACAGTGTTATTCATTATGTCCAGTCATGTAGTTTATTAATTTCTTCTCTTGCAAATCTATGAATCTTAACAAAAGCTATGAAAATATTAAAACCTCCCTGTTACAAGGTGCAGAGGGAATAAGCACAAATTAAACGAGAGACAGATGTGAGAAAAAAAAAAAAGAAAAAAAAAAAGCCCTGCAGTTGTATTGATTTCTTTGATTCCGAGGTTCCAAGGGAACACCCCCTCCCTCATTTAATTTTTTTTTAATTTTTTTGTGGTTGGAACTTTATTTTGAAAAAAGGTAAACGACACGCACATCCAAAATTAGAGGTGTGCAGGATCCCAAAACAGTTAGACATGAAAAAATAAAGGAAGGTCCGCACAACCTGCGAGCTCCCAAACCATTTATTCAGTGATGTTCGGGCAGAGGCCCTTCATCAGACTGAGGACAGACAAACTGACACAGGTGTTTTATATGTAGCATCTAATCACAACACGTGACCTGCGTTATATGTCATTATGGAGTAGCAGAAAAAAGTCTATTAAAACTTTTCAAACATATGATCAATTATAAATGATCAAGAGTCAAACATTCCAAGTGTCCATAAATACAAAATACACAGGTGTTTTATATGCAGTGTCCGACCACAATAGCACATGACATGCAATATACGTCATCTTAGAAGAGCAGAAAATAACTTATTAACCTTAACATACGTACAATCAATCATAAATTGTAAAGTGTTTCAAATGTCTACAAATACACATAATTTTTAGTGATCAAACTGCATTGCACTCATATTAGTAAACAGATATTAATCAAATTTCTACAGGTCCTTGCAGTTATACTGTCCATCTGAATGTGGTGACAAACACCACAGCATGTGTGCACAGTTCTTATTAACAAAAGCAGATTTACAAAAGCAAAAACAAAAGAAAACTAGAAGCACTCGGAGAGCGCAGACCTCCGCCAAGGCTGATCAGTGGGCCCCCCTGTGGGCCCCCCCCACCCCCGATCACCACCAAAATTTAATCATTTCTTCCTTATCCCATTTCCAACAAACCCTGAAAATTTCATCCAAATCTGTCCCTAACTTTTTGAGTTATGTTGCACACTAACGGACAGACAGACAGACAGACAGACAAACAAACAAACCCTGGCAAAAACATAACCTCCTTGGCGGAGGTAAAAATAAAAAATAAAACATTTTTTTCTTTTTTCTTAAAATTTATTTATTTTTAAAGTTAAATCTATAGAAAGTGAAAGAAAAATATCCTTCACAAGCTAGCTATTTCATGTCGAGACCTATTTTTGGTTATGTAGGGAAAAAAAAAAAAAATTTTTTTTAGATTAGTGACAAAATAATCTTAAATTCCAATGAAGCCATGCTTAAGCAGAGGGTTAAATGCTTTCTTTCAGAAATTTTCATTGGTTTAGCTCATTTGATTAATGAGTAATTTAAAAAAAACATTTTTTTTGAGAAAAGTGAAATTCCCTACATAACCGGCACCATCTGATATTAAAATGCTTAAAAAAGCAATTTATACCAATTTTTCAGACAAAATGATTTTTACAGTGATAAAAGGATGTATAAAAGGTCATAAAACTATATTGAAAACAGAAATATACGAGGGCCGTTCAATAAGTTCATGGCCTCACCCAGAACAGAACAACATAGACTGATAATTTATATTTTATTTTTCAACATAATCTCCATTTACAGCAATGCACTCGGTCCATCGATGTCCAAGCATCACTATCCCATCACGAAAGAATGTAACATCCTGTATTATAACAACCAGTATTTCTGGATGAGGCCATGAACTTATTGAACAGCCCTCGTATGATTGAGATTTGAAATTATAGTAGTGATAAGTTATGTTATTATTCATTCTTAGAGAACTTTCCGAGGGACTGAATTTAGTTTGTATAAAAAGTTCCGTAATTTTCTTGAAAATCCTTTTTTGGCAAAAATTTTAATGGATTTAGAAACTTAAGATGTTATACTATTGAACTACAAAAAAGTTTGAAATCATTATCTCAATTCTAATTTTTTGATTCAAAGTCAACAGGCGCGTGACTTGACCCAAATGTATATTGGGCAACGTTGAGATACATCCAAATAGAGCCCTGCAGTTGTATCAATTTCTTTGTTTCTGAGGTACCAAGGGAACACCCCTTCCCTCATTTAATTTTTTTTTTTTTTTTTGTGTGTGGTTGCAACTTTATTTACAACAAACAGAGACAAAGAAAAACCCAGTTTTCATGTGTGAAAGATGACTGTTATCCCACGGAGAAAAGAAATTAGTCACATGTTCACAGTCCTCTGGGGTAAAATAAACAACACATTCAAACACTATCAAAGATAAACTGCAAGAAAATAGCTCCATTTTCAGGACGATGCATCATGTTGGTACAGATTCATGGTTTAGACTCAGCAGTAATTTGTCTCTAAACAGAACGCTGAAACACACAAACACTGAAGTTGTAGTTAAATATATATTACCTTAAAAGAATACGTCCATGTGCAGGTGCAGATTATAGGACACTAAACACTGTGGCAGACATTCAACATCTGAAGAAACACTGTGCATCGAAAATACCACATTTTCCTATAAATCCCTGGGTCAAACGTCTCGAATGAAATGTGGGTGAAAACTCATTTAAAGGCATCTGATCTCATAATTCACCCCCTTTAATGAACAAACTGTTCTGGCCTGATAAAAAGCTGTGGATAAGATCGCTTGGTTTTACAGCGCTGCGTGCGTAACTTGACATGGATGAATTTAACGGCTCCTCATGAATCACTTGAGTGTGCTGCAGTATTGTTGAATATTACAATGGAGTGCTGTGCCTGAACGCTCGGCGCTCCCACAGATTGGGAGCAAACACAATTGTGCTATTAAACATCAAGGCCTTTGCATTTAGTTGAGAGGAGGGAGGTCATCGAAATATTTAACTCTGGACTATAAATTAACTCCAGGAGGCGATGTGAGGAGGAAAAGCCCAGTGTGTGTGAATTCATGTCTTGGATTTTGCGAAAGATACTACATTTGTATGGTATGTTTTTTTAAAGCTCGGAGCAATAAGTGGTGAAAAGATCCTAAAAATAACAAAAATACAAACGTTGTAGAAGAGAGACATCAATTATAAAACTGACTGAAACGATGAAACTTATGATATTATGACTAAGAAGTAAGACTTTGGTTTAGAGTCGGCCACATATACACATAACCTTATATTTGTAGAAATGGATTATACAGTGGTTTTTTTGTCTAACGACCCCATTTTAACATCACAAATTTCTGGCGACCCCAGATATTCAAAACAGAGACTTTTTTTTTTTTTTGTTGCTAAATTTAATTTGTTTTTGATTGTGTAGTAGTTTGCTTTACTGTGTTACAAATAAATGTTAATTTTAGATGACATTTAGTCTATATAATGTGTATTATTATGGACAAAGGCAGAAAAGCCAGGTGTAGATTACTGCACAAAGTGAGAATTTTATTTTCCTTGGTCAGGATATGTACAGTCAGTCCAGCTGTGATTTACAAGGCTGACAATTAATACTGAACAAACAAGAACTCAAACTATGAATTATGAAAGAGCTGCAGCATCTGAAACTGACCACAATGAACATTTGACAGATAAACAGAACCACAGTGCTTCAGTTTCAGCTTCACAGTTTGTCATGTCTTTTATGGATTGGGATTGTCTCAACTCATCATATATTATTTATTAGTAAAATTTTTCGGTAACACTTTACTTGAAGGTCTAGTTTATAATGCATTAAGTGCACATTCATAAGACATTATAATGCATTTATAATGCATTATAAAAGTCATTACAACAGTTTATGATCATGTAAAACAACTTATACCAAGGTTAATAAAGTATTATAAGTGTAGGCATAATGTTTTATAAATTCAGCTTTCATAATGTTTTATACATCCATACCAAAGTGACAACAGTGTTTGAAGGAAGAATCTCAAGTCCTGGGTTACAGAACACATTCTAACCATCATAACTCTAGCCAGTTATAAAGACACAGACAACTGCTGTGACATGTAGTTTCTGAAACTGAATAATGCCTTAGAAACATTAATAATAAGTTACAGGATGACTGATGATATTATAACACAAGTATGATGACATATGAGCAGCATCTTTTGGCTCTAAGTAAAGTGTAAATCAAAAATTATACATCCAAGTGTTCTTAATAACTCTTTATTTTGTAAAAACAAAACATTAAAAGAACACAGACAGTAAATAGAAGTGTTACATGTTGCTTTATACATAAATAAAAAATAATGTGGCAGCTCTAAATCTTTGTTAATTCAATCACATACTTTTTTTTTTTTTTTAATAAATATGAAATCCCTAAAATAGATGGGTATAGAGACCAGTGACAAAACCTAACAAAAGTTCCCCACCTAAAAAAATAAATTCCTTTCACACTGCTTTGGTATGGATGTATAAAACATGATGAAAGCTGAATTTATAAAACATTATGCCTACACTTATAATACTTTATTAACCTTGGTATAAGTTGTTTTACATGATCATAAACTGTTGTAATGACTTTTATAATGCATTATAAATGCATTATAATGTCTTATGAATGTATGCTTAATACATTATAAACTAGACCTTCAAGTAAAGTGTTACCAATTTTTTTTTTTTCTTTTTTTAATCAATTACTAGAAATTTCAGGCGACCCCGTTTGAATTCCAGGTGCTTCAGTTTCAGCTTCAGAGTTTGTCATGTCTTATGGATTGGGACTGTGTCTGTCAACTCAACACATATACATATATATATATATATATATATATATATACATATATATATATATATATATATATATATATATATATATTTTATTTTTTTTTTTAAAAGCTAAATATTACTCCTTTAACACCGTGCATGTATAAACTGATGCCGAACAACAAGAAATGTAGCTTTTGCCTTTAAATATTTGACATTTGCTAATCTGCTGTTTTCTCACATTTTAACAAACACAAATACTAGTCATTACTCACTTCATGGAAATAATATGCAAAAAAAAAAAGACAACTTTTTTGTTAAAAAAAAACAAAACAGTTAAATGCAGTTTAGTAACAATAAGAAGCAATTGTTTTTTTTTTGTTTTTTTTTTTTAAGTTTAATTTATTTTGAATGTGCAACAAGACAAAGCAATCTTACTTAGTCTTTAGAAATAAAACAGGTAGTAAGAGGTCATGGAAGAAAACAAAAAAACATAAACAAAACTTACATGGTGGGGAAGCAAAATTTACAATATTTTGAGGCAGGGATTGAAAGACAGTGTATGACCAATTAGTTTATTGAAAGTCATGAGAATTTATTTGCCACAAGAAAATGTACATAATAGAAAATGTTTTTATTCTATGTGTCCTCCTTCTTTCTCAATAACTGCCTTCACACGCTTCCTGAAACTTGCGCAAGTGTTCCTCAAATATTCAGGTGACAACTTCTCCCATTCTTCTTTAATAGTATCTTCCAGACTTTCTGGTAATAGTTTTGCTCATAGTCATTCTCTTCTTTCCATTATAAACAGTCTTTATGGACACTCCAACTATTTTTGAAATCTCCTTTGGTGTGACGAGTGCATTCAGCAAATCACACACTCTTTGACGTTTGCTTTCCTGATTACTCATATGGGCAAAAGTTTCTGAAAAGGTATGGATAATAGTGTTAGGTATGATTATGACATCAAGATATGTTTGGTTTCGAAACAATTGACGTAGTGCCTGCCGAGAAAAAACAACTAAATGTTCATTGTAAATTTTGCTTCCCCACCCTGTATACATATACATGACTTCATTTGCACATTCGAAAAGGAGTGGGAGGAAGTATAATTTATTTAATCCCACCCCTTCAACACTCAAACATGTTAGTGCAGATCAGGTTTATCGAGAACAGCAAAGTTACAGTAATGGTATGGATTACAGTGGATGGGATGATGCATAAGTGTCCACTGTGTCGGCTGATATGGAACTAAGACAACAAAATCCATGAATATACAAGAGAACAGTTGGAGAATAACTGTCCACTGTAGTGACCAGTATGCATGAAAGTGTTAATATGAGCCCTTTAATACCTTCATTTACTCAGAGGATGGCCAGAACGCTGTGTCCGTATCAGTCTGCGTCTTTGACATTGAGCATAAATGAGTCTTTAGTGTAAGTTCAGCCTCAGTTTCTCGTCTGAATGTGACCTTTGCTTTTACTCTCACTGAGGGGCAGGTGATCTTCACACCTCTTATTAAAGGGCGTTAACACCAGCATCACAGCTGCAGGTTCAGGAAAAATACCAAGTGCCACTACGTCGAGACGCGTTCATCCATAAAAATGACCCGTTTTAACTGACTTTGCTGTAACCTGCATTAGTACCATCACCACACTTGATCATTTAGATTTTCTCCCATCTGAATCGTGAGTCTTTTTGTCTTCTTATCTTTACTTTTGTGTTACTTTACCTTCTCAGTTTCCTGCTTTGTCAAAGAACATGCTGAACATTTTATTTTTTAAGGTGCTAGAAATGGTTAAGTTCAAAAATTACTGTTGTCACTTCATTACAGAATGACATTTTTAAATAAACATTAACACCGGAGATGATGCGTTTCGTCACGGGCAAGTTGCACTTCAGTTTAAAGCTAAAAAAAACAACATTTATTTGTGCAGCATTTCTTTAATCATTGAATAACTTTTGCACTCGGTGTTGGTTTGTAAAGATAACATTAAAATCAGGTGGATGCACAACAGAGCTGGATTGTGTAGGTAAAGAAGAGTAGTTTTATGGTGAAATGGAAGATTTAGAAACAAAGATTAAATATTAGCGATGTGACTTTCACGAACGAATCGAATCTTTTGAACGGCTCTTTGAAATGAACGATGGGAACCGAGTCTTTGTAAAGAGCCGTTCATTTTTTTTAAAGGAGGGAGTGTCCGATTTCCTGTCAATTTAGCGTCACTGGGGAGGCACTGGGCAGGAGGAGAATGTTGCAGAAAAAAAAAGAGTGCTTGTGCACGATGCATGTCTCATGGCAAGAAGTTAGCAAAAAAACAACAGTTTGAAGCGTGAGGTGAGCATAGAAAAGTTTGAGAGTGAGTGAGTGACCATCTGTGAGTGATGAGCCAAAGAAAAATGAGTAGGACAGGGTGACACAAAAAAACGGGAACTTTTTAACAATCCAATAAAACCAAGAGTGATGGAAGAAAAATATTTTATTCATAGTAACTGAAACCTTAAAACATGCAATTTAAGAAACAATGATGGAATTTTCATTTTTTAAAAATTACTTCCTGTAGATGGCGTCCTCCTGTACAAATGCATTCTTGAAATCTGCTGTTGAGATTCCTCATTGACCGCTGCAACATCTCAGCTGGGATACTGTGAATTTCATCCTGAATTCTCTGTTTTAACTCAACTAGAGTTCTTGGTCGAGTCGTGTACACTTTACTCTTGAGATAGCCCCACAAGAAAAAATCACAAACGGACAAATCTGGCGATCTAGGGGGCCAGGGAATGTTACCGAATCTTGAGATCACACAGTTACCGAACAATTCTCGCACAGCCGCCAAAAAAAACGGGAATTTTTGAAGTGCGTATTGGCAGACATGAGCAAGTGGCAGCACTGCGAGACAGTGACCTTGAGCAAGTAAACACACCCCCATTTTAGTAACCACTGGCGGCTGTGCGAGAATTGTTCGGTAACCGTGTGATCTCAAGATTCGGTAACGTTCCCTGGTCCCCTAGATCGCCAGATTTGTCCGTTTGTGATTTTTTCTTGTGGGGCTATCTCAAGAGTAAAGTGTACACGACTGGACCAAGAACTCTGGATGAGTTAAAACAGAGAATTCAGGATGAAATTCACAGTATCTCAGCTGAGATGTTGCAGCGGTCAATGAGGAATCTCAACAGCAGATTTCAAGAATGCATTTGTACAGGAGGACGCCATCTACAGGAAGTAATTTAAAAAAAATGAAAATTCCATCATTGTTTCTTAAATGGCATGTTTTAAGGTTTCAATTACTATGAATAAAATATTTTTCTTCCATCACTCTTGGTTTTATTGGATTGTTAAAAAGTTCCCGTTTTTTTGTGTCACCCTGTATTTGGATGCACTTTTCAGAAAGAAAAGATGGGCATGCAACTTGCAATATTTGCAAAAAAACAAACAAACAAACATATCTTTCAAGTCTGGGTCAACGAATAATTTGCACCGCCATTTGAAAACTCAGCACCCGACTGTACTTGTGGAACAGCGCAAAATGTCACAGTCTTCTTCATTTTTAGGCTACAGACTAGTCCACATAATGTACCGTGATGTTTTTGGTCAAATTCCAGCATCTGCCTAAAGTCACCTCTCATGTCATGTATTTAGCCCACACATTTGAACTCACTATTCTTTTTTACGGTAAGATAAAACTGGGTTACAAAAAACTGTTTTTTGCAAGTTGTCTAGGTTTTTTCAACTGAATTAGGACCATTTTGCACCGCTAAATCCAAAAATGACATCTGTTTTTCTAAATCAGGTCAGGTTTTTTTTGCTAATTTGATTTGGAAAAATTTGATCTTCTCACAAAATTGATGACATTTTTGTGACTTTATCAGTTGATTTTTTATATAGTTCTCACCCAAAATAGATTTTAAGAGAAAAAAAAAACATTTTCTAACAGGATGTATTTATTATTTATTATGTATTCACCGCAGATGTAGCAGAATACGCCAGGCTTATTTTTGCAAGATCTACTAGTCGAAGCCATTTCATTCACCTGTAATATTAAAAAAAAACATTAATCATAAAATGGCAAAAGTAAAATCTTCACAACTCGTTTATTGCAAGAAATATTAAAGAATTTTGTATCACATGATGTGAAAATACCCATAAATGTAAGCAAAAATGTTAAAAAGCCAATATGTAGCATAGTTCAGAAAGTTGACCTGATTGAGCAAAATTAATGTGATTTTTGGATTCAGCACACCAAAATGATCCTAAATCAGCTCAAAAAACTGAAACAATAAATTTGTTGTTGATCAGTGTAATCAGCTAATGCATCTATAATTTGCTCTATACATAAATTCTCTCCCTGTGGTTATTTAACACCAGCCTCCACTGAAAACGACTCAGACCGTCATTATTTCCACCTGTATAAGAACTGCTGACCAACTCAGAAATTCCCCCTGTATATTCCAGAAAAAAAAAAAAAAAAAAAAGCTGATCTGAACCATCCTGTCAGTGTGCTCCTTATTCTTAATACTGACATAAACCAAGCAGTCGCACACATTTAAATGGGTCCTTGAGCCTTTGAAATTAGCATTTCAGTGAAGCAAAGCGAGGCAAGTTTATTTGTATAGCATATTTCTACACAGAGCCCAGTCGAGGCTGTCTCATAAGAAAAAAAAAAAAAAAAAAAAAAAAAACACTGAAAAAACACCAGGAGTGAACTCAGACAGAGCGGGGGCATGTATCACCAAGTGACTTCAGCAGATCCAGGATGTTTTTATGTTTTTGCGTCTGACCAAGCATCCAAACATTCACCATCACACTAAATGGTGTCATGAAGGTGGTTCTTCCTGCTCTGTCAGTGCAGGGTGTGGGACTCTGGTTAGGGCTGCACCATACTGGAAAAAAATGACATTGCGATCTTTTTTAACCCTACTGTACACAGCAGTGGTTGCCAACCTTTTTTGGCTTGTGGCCCCATTTTAACATCACAAATTTCTGATGACCCCAGACATTAAACTTTTTTTTCCCCACTAAAATTAATTTGTTTTTGATCATGTAATAGTTTTCTATACTATGTCGCAAAGAAACATAAATTTTAGACAGCATTTAGTCTATATACAGGGTGGGGAAGCAAAATTTACAATGAACATTTAGTTGTTTTTTCTCAGCAGGCACTACGTCAGTTGTTTTGAAACCAAACATATATTGATGTCATAATCATACCTAACACTATTATCCATACCTTTTCAGAAACTTTTGCCCATATGAGTAATCAGGAAAGCAAACGTCAAAGAGTGTGTGATTACCTCCGCCAAGGAGGTTATGTTTTTGCCAGGGTTTGTTTGTTTGTCTGTTTGTCTGTCTGTTTGTCTGTCCGTTAGTGTGCAACATAACTCAAAAAGTTAGGGACAGATTTGGATGAAATTTTCAGGGTTTGTTGGAAATGGGATAAGGAAGAAATGATTAAATTTTGGTGGTGATCGGGGGTGGGGGGGGCCCATTTCCAACAAACCCTGAAAATTTTGTCAAAATCTGTCCATAACTTTTTGAGTTATGTTGCACACTAACAGACAGACAAACAAACAAACAAACAAACCCTGGCAAAAACATAACCTCCTTGGCGTGGGGGGGGCCCACGGGGGGGGGGGCACTGATCAGCCTTGGCGGAGGTCTGCGCTCTCCGAGTGCTTCTAGTTTGCTGAATGCACTCGTCACACCAAAGGAGATTTCAAAAATAGTTGGAGTGTCCATAAAGACTGTTTATAATGGAAAGAAGAGAATGACTATGAGCAAAACTATTACCAGAAAGTCTGGAAGTGGAGGAAGCAACAAAAAACGTACCAAAGCTTTTATTAAAGCTCGCAAATCCAAATCCTAAAGGATCCAACCAAATCCAGGAGAAAAATGGCAATTGAACTTGAGGTAGACAACAAGAGCGTTAGAAATGCAGTAAAATATGATTTGAAGTTAAAATCTTACACAAGAACACCAAAACACTTGTTGACAACAGCAACAAATCCAACTTTAGCAATTTTTGGGAATCATGTTTATGGCCGCCTTCTAGCCCAGATCTAAACCCTCTGGATTCTGCTATTTGGGGCGTTTTAGAACATGCTACCAATAGAACATCACACAGCAATGTCGACTTTCTTAAAGATACTATTAAAGAAGAATGGGAGAAGTTGTCACCCGAATATTTGAGGAACACTTGCGCAAGTTTCAGGAAGCGTGTGAAGGCAGTTATTGAGAAAGAAGGAGGACAAATAGAATAAAAACATTTTCTATTATGTACATTTTCTTGTGGCAAATAAATTCTCATGACTTTCAATAAACTAATTGGTCATACACTGTCTTTCAATCCCTGCCTCAAAATATTGTACATTTTGCTTCCCCACCCTGTATGTGTATATTATTATGGACGGAGGCAGAAGGGCCAGGTGTACAGTCAGTCCAGCTTGAATTTACAAGGCTGACAATTAAACCTGTTTAACCTTGACCATATTTTCAGGGGAAAACGCCTAAACAGACATACCCAAAGTAAATGAAGAATTACTTCACAATAATAAGGTTCATATGGATGTTCTTGGTGTCTATGGACATTTACAGACCTCACAGAATTTATACCCATTGTCTAAAATATTGTATTTATTACTATGCCTGAGTAAACTGTAACAAACTAAAAGAGAAATTAGAATTTTTTTATCCTCGTCTGTTTTTTTTTTTTTTTTTCGGCTGGATTGACAATGATATGCATAAATTAATTGTTCGTGTCGGAGATTTTTAATAGGATATATTTCACCCCACAAAGATTAAAAATCATGTTTGAACATTAAAGTTTGCACTAAAATACACTTTTGATGTACTTTTATTAACATTAGGGTCTAAACTTAGAGCAAAAGTTGAAAAAAACATCCATTGTCCTGATTTATTATATTTTTATTTACTGAAACTGACTTAACAAGGACATGCCAATAAAAACTATTCTGATTGGCTTATAGATTCCTTAATCATCCAATAAGAGCACAGAGCTGGTAAAGCCTCATCTGAACTCCGCCCACTCATGAACCCCTGTGTAAACGTTAACCTTTGGAGGATCAGAACTACTTTTTTGGTGACTTATAATTAAATTTTTATTCCACATCTAAGCTGTTATTATGACCTCCTCTATTTTTTCCTGTATTTCAATCACTGATCATGAAGATGTTGCAGAAGATTTTATATCAGATCAGAGAAAACTGAAGCAAAAGTGAATTTTTTAATGAAGTGCATTACACTGGTCAACCACAAATTTATTGTTTCAGTTTTTTGAGCTGATTTAGGATAATTTTGGTGTGCTGAATCCAAAAATCACATTAATTTTGCTCAATCAGGTCAACTTTCTGAACTATGCTACATATTGGCTTTTTAACATTTTTGCTTACATTTATGGGCATTTTCACATCATATGATACAAAATTCTTTCATATTTCTTGCAGTAAACAAGTTCTGAAGATTTTACTTTTCCCAATTTATGATTAATGTTTTTTTTTTAATATTACAGGTGAATGAAATGGCTTCGACTAGAAGATCTTGCAAAACTAAGCCTGACGTATTCTGCTACAGTTTGAAACACTTAATAAATACATCCTGTTAGAAAATGATTTTTTTTTTCTCTTAAAACCTATTTTGGGTGAGAACTATATAAAAAAATCAACTAATAAAGTCACAAAAATGTAATCAATTTTGTGAGAAGATCAAATTTTTCCAAATCAAATTAGCAAAAAAAACCTGACCTGATTGAGAAAAACAGATGTCATTTTTGGATTTAGCGGTGCAAAATGGTCCTAATTCAGTTGAAAAAACCTAGACAACTTGCAAAAAACATTTTTTTTGTAACCCAGTGTTATCTTACTGTAAAAAAGAATAGTGAGTTCAAATGTGTGGGCTAAATACATGACATGAGAGGTGACATTAGGCAAATGCTGGAATTTGACCAAAAACTAGTGTGGACTAGTCTGTAGCCTAAAAATGAAGAAGACTGCGACATTTTGCCTGAGCTGTTCCACAAGTACAGTCGGGTGCAAAATCCAAAAATCACATTAATTTTGCTCAATCAGGTCACCTTTCTGAACTATGCTACATATTGGCTTTTTAACATTTTTGCTTACATTTATGGGCATTTTCACATCATTTGATACAAAATTCTTTCATATTTCTTGCAATAAACGAGTTCTGAAGATTTGACTTTTGCCAATTTATAATTGTTTTTTTTAATATTACAGGTGAATGAAATGGCTTCGACTAGAAGATCTTGCAAAAATAAGCCTGACGTATTCTGCTACATCTGCGGTGAATACATAATAAATAATAAATACATCTTGTTAGAAAATGATTTTTTTCTCTTAAAACCTATTTTGAGTGAGAACTATATAACAAAATCAACTGATAAAGTCACAAAAATGTAATCAATTTTGTGAGAAGATCAAATTTTTCTAAATCAAATTAGCAAAAAAAACCTGACCTGATTGAGAAAAACAGATGTCATTTTTGGATTTAGTGGTGCAAAATGGTCCTAATTCAGTTGAAAAAACCTAGACAACTTGCAAAAAACATTTTTTTGTAACCCAGAGTAATTGACTAAACGCAGAAATAAGTGGATAGTTTTGGTCGCCGGTGGCTGTTTGCCTTTTCGGATTAAACTGAGGCTCCTGAGGCGGGTCTGGAGAAGGGGATCGCACCAGTTGAATAGAAAAAAGAAGCGGTGTACCCAGAGGCACAAGAGGAGTAAGTGTGCCAGACTGCTAATCAGGCTAAATGCTAACAACAGACTGGCTTTAACAACACATTTTCAGGCCAACGTCCACTTTCTGCAAAACAAATGGACTTAATGAGACTCCACATGACCCGCTATGAGGACATGAGGACCTGCTGTGCACGTCTGTTCACAACATTTTCATTTTGGCTTCGGTTCATATGTTTAATATCATGTTTAACCCCTAAAGACCCAAATATCCTCTGGTGACCAAGATCATTTAGTGATATAAAAAGTGAAATAACTGTTGATCCTTTAATGCAGGGGTGTCAAACTCATTTTAGTTCAGGGGCCACATTCACCCCAATATGATCTCAAGTGGGCCGGACCAGTCAAATAATTTGCGTGAAAAAAGTAAAATTACATTATGATAATGTTTATATCTACATCATTTCCTTCAAAATCTGAATAATGTGAAGAACTTGAAATGTCTTAAGAAAAACAAGTGCAGTTTTAACAGTATTCTGCATCAGTTTATCAGTTTATCATTTACACATGTGCATTACAACTTACATTACAATTACAAATACACATACTATTGATAAAATTGCAAAAGACATTTCACGTTGTTCATATTTCTTCAGGTTATTCACATTTTTCCTAAAAGGATAGTTTGTTAATATAAACATTTTCATGTAATTTTACTTTTTTTTTTTTTTTTTTTTTACACTAAAACAGAGATAAAATCTGCAGTTGTTGTTATTTATAGGTTATTATGACAGTATTTTTCTGGTCTGACCCAATCGAGATCTAATTGGTTTATATGTGTATGTAACAAGATTTTTACACTATTGATTGTTAATATCTTCAGTGTAATTTTTGCATTTCACAAATTCATCCTACGGGCCGGATTGGACCCTAGGGCGGGCCAGATTTGGTCCCCGGGCCGCATGTTTGACACCTGCGCTTTAATGTATTTTGCATTTTTTAAGTTTAACCCTTTCATGCACGAATTATGAGAACCTTAATCAAAAAATTTTTCCTGAGTGTTTTTATTCTTCTTCGGGCGTGAAAAAAAACAATGCGATTGAAAATTTTCTTCTGGAATATAAATGTAAAAAAATAAAATAAAATAAAAAGAATTAAAAAAAAACAAAAAAAAAAACATAAAAAATAATAATGAAAAAAAAAAAAAAATTCTTATGGACCTATTTTTCATGAAGTTGCAAAAATGTCCACTCAGCTGGACACCACACGTTTAATTTTTGACACACAGAAGCATGTATTTACAGATAAATTGTGTGAAAACTATGGGGAGGGCTTGTGATTCTGGGGGTTTATGCTCAGAAGTACAGTGGCCCAGAGGTGCAACAGCCCAAAAAAATTATCCATATAAGAAAAAAAAAAAAAAAAGAGAACAGCCCAAATAATTATCCTTTTTAAGGAAAAAAAGAGAACAGCCCAAAAAGTTATCCACTAATCCAAAAAATGATCCACTATAAGAAAAAAAAGAGAACACCCCAAAAAAGGATCCACTATAAGAAAAAAAAGAAAACAGCCCAAAAAATTATCCACTAGTCCCAAAAATGTTCCACTATAAGAAAAAAGAGAACAGCCCAAAAAATGATCCACTATAAGAAAAAAAGAGAACAGCCCAAAAAATTATCCATTATAAGAAAAAAAAGAGAACAGCCCAAAAAATGATCCACTATAAGAAAAAAAGAGAACAGCCCAAAAAGTTATCCACTATAAGAAAAAAAGAGAACAGCCCAAAAAATGATCCACTATAAGAAAAAAAAGAGAACAGCCCAAAAAGTTATCCACTAGTCCAAAAATGATCCTCTATAAGAAAAAAAGAGAACAGCCCAAAAAAATGATCCACTATAAGAAAAAAAAAAAAAAAGAGAACAGCCCTAAAAAATTATCTACTATATGGAAAAAACAAAAACAAAAAAAAAAAAACATCATCCACCTTTTCAATTAAGGGCTGAAGGCCTTAAAATTTTTCAGCCTATGCTTTTATTTTTTTGTAGTGGCCTTAATTTTAAAGCAAGAGACCTTTTGGGTAAACAGCGCCCCCTGAATTGAAAAGGTGGATGATGTTTTTTTTTTTTGTCTTATAGTGGATGATTTTTTTGGCTGTTCTCTTTTTTTTTTTTTTTTTTTTCTTCTTATAGTGGATAATTTTTTGGGCTAGTGGATAATTTTTTGGGCTGTTGCACCTCTGGGCCACCGTACAGAAGAGATCTACATAATGTTACCAATTCATGTCAGAAAACATATGTGGTGTCTTAAAACTTTGATAAAGATATGTGTGAAAAAAACAAAACAAAACAATGAAAACAACAAAATCCATGAATATAGAAGAGAACAGCTGTAGAATAGCTGTCCACTGGAGTGACCAGTATGCATGAAAGGGTTAAATCAGATATGTTCCTATATTTAATTCGCTGATCATGTACATGTTCATTCAAGCTCAGATTAAATTTGAGAGTTACTGAGAAAACTAAAGAAAAAGTGACTTTTTCAGTGAAATCTATCATTAACTGAATATAAAACAAGTGTCTCCATCCGCTGTCATTGATCCAACTTCATGGGTTTTAATTGGAAATCGATGTTGCAGTAAATGATGGTGTTTCCATGGTAACTACGGAGCCTCTGAATGTCCAAATGGGTCATATCTAATGACCATGAAAAGATGATTCCTGTGCCAAAGCTGTCAAAGAACTACATACATTTAACTTTAATATATTTAACATTACCATTCTTTATAAGTCAATTTTGAAATGTGTCGTCTTTCAATGATAAGAAATAATAAATGTGTTGGTCATTAATAAATAAATGAACCTTTCATGAACAAAAATAATGACTTAATTACTCGACTAAACTCATCTTGAATAATATAAAAAATAGAAATGTTCTTAAATGTTACCAAAGCTTTTTTTTTTTTTTTGGGGGGGGGGGGGTCAGAGTTTAAAAAAATATTGAAAAAATATTGAAATGAAATAAACTCAGGAGTGTCAGCTTTATTCTATGAATGTATTTATTGGGTTTTACATTTCAGATTTAATGGTGGTGGTTAATTTTTTAGATTCTATCTATCTATCTATCTATCTATCTATCTATCTATCTATCTATCTATCTATCTATCTATCTATCTATCTATCTATCTATCTATCTATCTATCTATCTATCTATCTATCCAACCTTTCCCTCCCTCCCTCCCTCCCTCCAATCCATCCATCCATCCCTCCCTCCCTCCATCCATCCCCCCTCCCTCCCTCCCTCCCTCCCTCCCTCCAATCTATCCATCCATCCCTCCCTCCCTCCCTCCAATCCATCCATCCATCCAATCCATCCCTCCATCCATCCAATCCATCCACCCCCCCTCCAATCATCCATCCATCCATCCCTCCCTCCAATCCATCCATCCATCCATCCATCCCTCCCTCCGTCCATCCATCCACCCCCCCCTCCCTCCAATCCATCCGTCCATCCCTCCATCCATCCATCCCCCCCTCCCTCCAATCCATCCATCCATCCATCCATCCCCCCCTCCCTCCAATCCATCTGTCCATCCCTCCCTCCATCCATCCATCCCCCCCTCCCTCCAATCCATCCATCCATCCGTCCATCCCCCCTCCCTCCAATCCATCCATCCATCCATCCATCCATCCGTCCATCCCCCCCTCCCTCCAATCCATCCATCCATCCATCCGTCCTTCCCCCCCTCCCTCCAATCCATCCATCCATCCGTCCATCCCCCCCTCCCTCCAATCCATCCGTCCATCCCTCCCTCCATCCATCCATCCACCCCCCCTCCCTCCAATCCATCCATCCATCCGTCCATCCCCCCCCTCCCTCCAATCCATCCGTCCATCCCTCCCTCCATCCATCCATCCACCCCCCCTCCCTCCAATCCATCCATCCATCCCCCCCTCCCTCCAATCCATCCGTCCATCCCTCCCTCCATCCATCCATCCACCCCCCCCTCCCTCCAATCCATCCATCCATCCGTCCATCCCCCCTCCCTCCAATCCATCCATCCATCCATCCATCCATCCATCCCCCCCTCCCTCCAATCCATCCATCCGTCCATCCCCCCTCCCTCCAATCCATCCATCCATCCCCCCCTCCCTCCAATCCATCCGTCCATCCCTCCCTCCATCCATCCATCCACCCCCCCCTCCCTCCAATCCATCCATCCATCCGTCCATCCCCCCTCCCTCCAATCCATCCATCCATCCATCCATCCATCCCCCCTCCCTCCAATCCATCCATCCGTCCATCCCCCCCTCCCTCCAATCCATCCATCCATCCGTCCATCCCCCCCTCCCTCCAATCCATCCGTCCATCCCTCCCTCCATCCATCCATCCACCCCCCCTCCCTCCAATCCATCCATCCATCCATCCGTCCATCCCCCCCTCCCTCCAATCCATCCATCCATCCGTCCATCCCCCCCTCCCTCCAATCCATCCGTCCATCCCTCCCTCCATCCATCCATCCACCCCCCCTCCCTCCAATCCATCCATCCATCCATCCGTCCATCCCCCCCTCCCTCCAATCCATCCGTCCATCCCTCCCTCCCTCCATCCATCCATCCATCCCCCCCTCCCTCCAATCCATCCATCCATCCGTCCATCCCCCCTCCCTCCAATCCATCCATCCATCCGTCCATCCCCCCCTCCCTCCAATCCATCCATCCGTCCATCCCCCCTCCCTCCAATCCATCCATCCATCCGTCCATCCCCCCCTCCCTCCAATCCATCCGTCCATCCCTCCCTCCATCCATCCATCCACCCCCCCTCCCTCCAATCCATCCATCCATCCGTCCATCCCCCCCTCCCTCCAATCCATCCATCCATCCGTCCATCCCCCTCTCCCTCCAATCCATCCGTCCATCCCTCCCTCCATCCATCCATCCACCCCCCCTCCCTCCAATCCATCCATCCATCCATCCATCCGTCCATCCCCCCCTCCCTCCAATCCATCCGTCCATCCCTCCCTCCATCCATCCATCCATCCACCCTCCTCCCTCCTCCTCCTCTTCCTCCTCAGGGGGTACACAGACCAGTTCACAGATCTAATCCCTCCAGTGGGTCCTGGGTTTGCCTCGGGGTCTCCCCCTGGTTGGACATGCCCTAAAAACCTCACCAGGGAGGAACTTTATAATCAGCATAACATCCATTAAAAAAACAGGATCCAGACACATTTAGGGCAAACAGTTTAATATTCCTACAATCTTTTTTTTTTTTTCCACACAAACTTAGGGATCAGTCCTGTAAACGCAGGCCTTTAAAGGTGCATTATCACTGCACTTCCACTAAATCTGAGGTTTAGAAATAGGACTCCAGCTAGAAATCCTTAAAAATGCTGGAAGGCTTTTTTTTTTTTTTTTTTTTATGGATTAGTTCCCCCAGAGGAACTAATTAGACGTGGCACAGTTTGTTTTTCAAATGAACGTATAAATTGTTCACCTCTCTACTGTATAAACACCTAAACCATAAATTCAAAAATGCACAAAAGCAGAACAGAACGAGTTTGGGTTCACACACATTCTGCTCGCTGTGTTTCGACTGGGCGTTCATTCATTTTGTAAAGCACATTTTCACACCGTGTTTCATTATCACCTCTGAAATACCGCGTCTGAAAAATGCAGCAAGTAAAGTTTTAATGAAAAGCCTATTTTTTTTTTTTTGGCTTTTTACTCCTCTCTTCTCTATTCTCCAAAAATCACTTTGGACTTTCTTTAAAAGCTTGTACATTTAAGATTAACCTGCTTTTAACCTCACTATTAAATCCACATAAATAACTCTCCAGAATCTAGTTTGGAATAAAAAGTAATGATGTAAAAAGACTGTATGGATTGTAAAGGTCAGTCTGTGATTTGGGCTACATAAATAAAATAAAACTAATTGAAGATTTTTATCCCTATATTACTCATCCGTTCATTGACGCTGTATGTTGACGTTCTTATATTCTCCTGCTTGTATCTGTCATTTAAAGACACAGTCATGACTGAATTTACTCCCAATTCATTTAATTTAGAAAGAGGGTGAGAAGCTTTTACAACTCAATTGGACTAAAAACGCAAACACTCTTCAATGTCTTCTGTCTTTAATATGTCATTGAATATTAAACTGCAAAGAGAATGAATAAAAGCTGCAGAAATGGAAGGACTGCACCGAGCACAAGGACAGGAATTATTTATATAGTGTATAATTCTCTATTGGTTGTACGTTTTCTCACTGATTTCCAACAAACAAACTGTCGGTATGTTGTTTGTCATGGAAATAAAAAAAAAAACCTGTGCGTGACTATTTTCACTAAAACTACTTGTTGTTTGTGTGAGCTTTTAAAAAACAAAAAAAAAAAAAAAGTGACCTCGCTAGCGCCAAGTAATTTGCATCTGTCATTGCATCCATTCGAACTCATCTGAGGACAAAGTACAGTTGATTGTCGAAGTAATAGTACATATATTCATCTGGGAGCTGTTATTTACAAAGGGACACTGCAGCACTTCTACAGAACTATCCAATGTCAAAATTTGTACAAATAAAAGGTCATCGATTTTGCTTCAGACAAAAGACCTAAACAACAGCTGCCGACGACCAAAAACATTTACTGATCTAAAATGTTTAACCCTTTAACAACACCAATGTCTCCAGTGCTATATTTTGCACTTTCCAGCCTTTAACCTGCGTGCCCCCCCCCCCCCATAGCCATATTAATTTAAATTGATTCATATAAATTCAAAACAGATAGTAACTGATACAAATACATTGTTACAAATATTAAATTATTTAGCTCATTAAATATAGTTTTTTCTTTTGTTCAGACAAGGAATAGTTTTTAGTTTTTAGATGTTACCTGCTTGACAGTTTCGACTGTGACTCCAGTCTTCCTCAGAAGCGTCATCCGACGTGTTGCTGACGTGAAGACTGGAGTCACAGTCGAAACTGTCAAGCAGGTAACATCTAAAAACTAAAAACTATTCCTTGTCTGAACAAAAGAAAAAACTATATTTACATAAACAGAAGACAAAATGAAGGTCTTTAGCCTTATGTAGCTCATTGTATTGTGACTGCCTCCACCACTACCACCGCCACAATAATACTGCAGACATTTGATCAGACCACGGTGCCACGAAATGTCTCTGGTACTACTTTTCAAAGTCCGAAATTATTTATCCAATGTGGATTTATCTGGAAGGAAACCATGCAATTAGAATGAGGAGAGGTTGAATTTAATGTATGCCAAGTTTCATTGCTGTGGAATAACTCCTTCTCAGTCAGGCTATGAACTTTTCAGCCCCCTCTCGTATCTACAATAACTATTTCTGACTAATAAAATCAATCTAAAAAAAAAAAAAAAAAAAAATCCAGATTCTTTTTTTCATTATTCATGCATTAAAGAGATAACACACCAAGAGTTCTCCCCCCATACTCAACTGTCTTTGTGCATATATACCTATTGGGGTTGGGAATCTTAGTTGTAAGGCCGATTCGATACGCATCTCGATACAGCATCTCCGATCCGATATAGTAAAGATACGTGTATGGCATCTCACGATGCAATACGATTCACACCCAAATCACGATACAGAGCAATTAAGCACATTCTGATTGAACACATTTAATCTGGTAAAAAAAAAAAAAAAAAAAATGCAGTGCAATTCAATGAGCTTGATTATTTATTTATTAAATAAGACCATGACTTTTACAAAGTGGCTTTAGTTCAATTTCAGAACACATGCCTCACATTCAGTCAGGTGAAAAAGTTAGGACTTTGTTTCCAAAGTCGTTTCTCTGTATGTTTCTAACACTCAACTTCTTGCTCCCTCGCAGAATCAGTTTGTAATGTAATGTATTTGTAAAGTAGGTAAAACAGAAAAAGGTTCTGTCACTTTAAGAGACACCTGCACAAGGTATTCTGGGATGCACTGTTGGAAATGTATGACGCTGTTTAAGGAAGTATCTCCGGTATGTACGGCAGTATTAAATGCAGCTCATATAGTAAAAAGTACATGTTTAGAAACCACATGTCGTCTCCTCCCTTCTAAGTCTGTCAGACTCACGTACAGACGTTACAGTATTCATCCGCGGCGCTAATGCCACAGTCCATCCACGGGGCTCAGACTGTTAGTGTGCAGTGTACACATCCACGAATCCACGGCGCACATTAACGTTGGTCTGGAAAGAAAAACTTTACCCAAATAAATAATAACACTTTTAAATGCAAGTAAAAATATATTCCATTAAACAGATCGAATTTTATCTTTACAAACACACAATAACCGATGCATCACAATATCATTCCAAACTTTTCATTCGCTCGCAGCTTCTCTACCAGCGCACTCGGATCGTGCACGCACTTGTCGGTGCATCGATGCCTATCAGATAATTTTCCCATCCCTAATACCTATTAATCTGATTTATTTCATTCTTTTGCATCTGCACATGTGAAAATAATCATAGACGACAGACGTGGTCACAACAGGAGCTGAAGAAAATAACAGGAAGTTTGAGTCGACCATCAGATGTGTGTACTAATGTGTGAAGGAAATCTAATAAAGGATTGAAACATCGAAAACAGAGGTTTTTCAATTATGTGCATGCAAACATGTCAGATCTGATTAATACAATTATCTGATTATTCCCAGATATTGGATTTTTATGGTCATGCAAACAGACTCGTTGATTCATCAGTAAAAAAAAAATGTAGTTTGACAAATGACAGTGGTTGGAAGCACTTGTTTTTATGTTCAGTTAATGATATATTTTGCTGAAAAAGTCACATTTTCTGCAGTTTTTTATAAAATAACTTTGAGCTTTTACGAAAATGGAGACGATCAGTAATTTAAATATAGGAAAAGACATGACTTTAACTGAAAAAAAAACAAACAAACAAAAAAAACAAGCAGAGGATAATACTAAAATACATGGTGACAAATTACTTAGGAAAGGTTAAATGTAGATGTAAATTAATTTGTCAGTCATAAAAATCCTTCCTCTGAGTTCCAACACATATGTTTATATCTGATTTTAATGAACTGTTGGTACGTGATCACATCTGCCCTAATGCCAGTTGAATGATCACTTTATTATTGGTTGTAATCACTCTAGGCTATCGCTTTTTAATTAATTTCCACACTTGATCGGGGTGGTAAAATATGGATCATGCATCTGTTTTTATGCACGTGTTGTCACAAGATGTCTTTCCAGTCAATTATGTTTGTTGTGATGATGATGGTGATACATGAGGACGGCTGTTGATCGACTTAAATTAAACAGTAAAACATGTTTCTTGAGCTGTAAATGGAATTAAATGACTTAATTAGAGCCAAACACATCAGTACACATCACTACTGGTGATAATACACATATAAGGGAAAAAAATTTAGATGTAGAATTATGCATTTTAGGGGTATTATGCACCATTTAAGGGAAAAGCAAGAGGAATCTGCCAAAGATGACAGAAACTAAACCCAGACCAAAATAAAATAACGTAATGGAGCTAATTTAAGTGACAATAACAAACCATGATATTGAAAAAACTCAACTGTTTCAACAAACTGTTTGAAATAAATAAATAAAGACTGAAAAAATAAGCTAATCATCACCATGTTGCATTAGTGGATAGTTTACATTATAGCTCTGTTTATAGACAACATGATTTATCAAGTTATCATTTTAACTTACATCATCATTGACAGGGTATTAACTCCCACAAATGTAACAAACTGCAAACGTAATACAAATTTGCAGCTTTTAACATAATAATCCCACAAATGTAATAACAGTCGCCTACCACAAATGTAATACCTCATTTTCCCACAATCCCTTGTTATCATAATCATATCTAGATATTTTATTTATTTATTTTACATTTACGTTTTCTTCTTCAAACTAAGGATGCTTATTTTGACAGTCGTTCAAAATAACACTGTATCTTATAATCTTCCCATGCTGCATCAGTTGATAGTTTACATTATAGCTCTGTTAGCTTACCTATGTTAGCGTAGCTCTGTTTTTAGACTGAAAACAGCCACAATAAAACCACTAACCCCCCCCCCCAGCCCACCCTCGGGTCCCACCTCAGTTTCATACTTTTACTCATGTTTGTTTACTCCGGTTTCAACCCAGATAGCAAATATTTTGGCAGTATTATGGCAAACATTTGGCATTTTTGGCTTTCTTTTGGCATTATAAAAACCTTTAGGCTTAACTGTGCTATGATTAAAGGTGGGGTCTGAGATCTTGGAAAAACGGTTCGAGCTAGCTACATTTTGAAAATACTCAGTTCAAAAGTCCAAACCCCTTTCTTCAGACGTCCCTCTGAAGCCACGCCTCCAGAGTGGTGGCACGCGCAATGCTTGATCCCGAGGGTTCACGAGCACTGCACAGCAACAGTTTGCCGGCTCTGCTCTGCTCCGTACCCGGGCTGGGCTCCGACGCCGTCATTAAAAATGTTTTTATTTCATTGTTTTCATATCACTTTCTGATATTGGGTTTTAAACACGTTTCTTTACTTCAAAAATTAAATGCATGGATGTTTTTGTAACTCCATAGGAAAAAAAAAAAAACTCGATCGCATTGTTTTTTTCATGGCTAAACACTGAAGAAAAAAATCTTGACTAAGGTTCTCATAATTCGTGCACGAAAGGGTTAATAGTATCTTTAAGAAAGTCGACATTGCTGTGTGATGTTCTATTGGTAGCATGTTCTAAAACGCCCCAAATAGCAGAATCCAGAGGGTTTAGATCTGGGCTAGAAGGCGGCCATAAACATGATTCCCAAAAATTGCTAAAGTTGGATTTGCAGAAATCTTGTATTTTTCTAGCTGTGTGGGGTGGAGCACCATCCTGTGTCCATACATAATTTCCATCTGGGTAGTTTGCTTTAAGCCATGGCAATACCTGGTATCTGGATGGATTTGGTTGGATCCTTTAGGATTTTGGATTTCAGAGCTTTAATAAAAGCTTTGGTACGTTTTTTGTTGCTTCCTCCACTTCCAGACTTTCTCGTAATAGTTTTGCTCATAGTCATTCTCTTCTTTCCATTATAAACAGTCTTTATGGACACTCCAACTATTTTTGAAATCTCCTTTGGTGTGACGAGTGCATTCAGCAAATCACACACTCTTTGACGTTTGCTTTCCTGATTACTCATATGGGCAAAAGTTTCTGAAAAGGTATGGATAATAGTGTTAGGTATGATTATGACATCAATATATGTTTGGTTTCAAAACAATTGACGTAGTGCCTGCTGAGAAAAAACAACTAAATGTTCATTGTAAATTTTGCTTCCCCACCCTGTAGGAATGGTATGGCATGTTTATGGCAAGCCAGAAGATTGGCTAAAGACCACCAACATCTCTTCTGGGACAATTATAGCTATATTTTGGAAGTCCGCAATTAGTTTTGGGTG
Organism: Sphaeramia orbicularis; assembly: GCF_902148855.1. NCBI lineage: Eukaryota > Metazoa > Chordata > Actinopteri > Kurtiformes > Apogonidae > Sphaeramia > Sphaeramia orbicularis. The sequence continues at coordinate 8,843,875 of NC_043966.1, forward strand.
AATTTTGGCTTCTTTCTGGTTTGATTTTGGCTTGCCTATTTTGGGCCATTTAAGACCCATACATCCACCCAGAACTTTGCCAAAATGGCATACCAGTTTTGAGCCAGATTTAAGCCATAATGATTTTGCTATCTGGGAAACCATCATATCTCAGGTTGTCTTTACTCTATCAACATCAAATAAAAAGTAGAAGAGTGTTCAAAGTCCGCACTTTCGAATGCAGTTGTCCTCAGTTGTCTACGTGACCAACTTCTGACGCTACGACGTGTTGAAAATGTCGTGTCATCCAGTCGCTGGGCCATGACCGTGGACCCCTAAAGGTTAAATATCTGAAAGTATAAATACTACATAAACCCCGCTTTCACTTCTTCCATCTTTCGAGCCTTCATTGTGTTTATCTTTGAGCAAAATTTCTATCCAAAACTAACAACCGTCGCTGATCTGAAATTTCATACACCGATGAATCAGTGCAGGACTAAACCAAAAACCCTTACAAAACACTTTTCTGTCAGAGGATTTTGTGTTATAGATATTTTGGCTTCTATGTCTGTACAGCTGCCAGGTGTTTGGGTTTTAACGTGCACATCTTAAAAGCTGTGTAGCTCTACTCCTAAATGAAACTCTTAAAAAAAAAAAAACAGCCTAAATTGTGTGGTTCAAAACAACCATGAGTAATGCTTTTAGTATCCATCACCTAACCAGCACTCTATCTTTTAAGCTCTGAATAATTCAGTCTGGACTGTTTATCCAGAGTGGCTTTTCCTCTACTGCTGAGGTTAAGACGAAAGGCGATAAGTTAATCTCTGTTGTCGACTGATGTGGCTGTGGAAAGGTTTGTTAAGTAACTAGTTTTGCGCATATGAGCTGTCACTCCTGCAGGAATGAGCCGCCGAGGACAAAAATGGTACACTTATCTTTATATGTTGGTGGGAGTCCATGAATTTCTGGCACAAATGAATGGGAAATTCAGACGAGTGCTACATTTATTTTCAACGCACCTGAAAATGACCCCTCTACTGTAGCACGTAGGCTGTATTTTTGTCACAATTTCAGCTCAAGTCGCATGAAATTTACTGAAATGGGGGACCCTGCTTTAAAATTCAAGCAAATGTCTTGTGGGAGAAGTGAGCGAAATGTGTTCTTACACCACAAAAAGGATTATGCGGCGGAGACAAACAGGAACAGGCAGCAGTTTGACACCGAAACGCTGCAGTGGAAAGTGGGAGTGTGGCGCTACCAGGGGCGGGCGAGGAGATTCATTTACTTTTAACTACAGCGGCTCGGGTTAAATGTCAGCGCGGTGCGGGCGTTGGGCGGTTAGCGCTGTCAAATTGCAGCGAGAGGGTTTCATGTTGCCCCTCGTGTGTCTGCGTGGGCTTCCTCCGACAATCAGAAGACATGCAGGTTAAGTGAAATGGAAACCTAAATTGGCTGTGGGTGTCGATGTGTTTATCTGTCTCCCCGTGTTAGCCCCGTGATAGACGGCTGACATGTCATCCGTCTACCCTGGTCAGTCTTACCTCTTAAGGTCGATTTCTCCTCATTGACGTACTTGTATTATGACTTAATTAGCGATGTAGCTCAATTCCTTGGAATCGCTACTCTGCTTTCATTACGTCAAATGCGTCATCAGGTCATTTTGGTTCAGAAGCCTCTAAAGCACGGGGGTCAAAGTCGTTTTAGTTCAGGGGCCACATTCAGCCCAATATGACCTGCAGTGGACCGGATCATTAAAATAATAACATAAGAATACATCAGGGATTAAAGTTCTCTGTCACCACGATGGATTTCCGTCAAATGGAAAAATTGAGGGGGGAAAAAAGTCATATTGAAGTAACTTCCCCACGAGTCCAGTCGGCACCGCAATCCTGTCCTGAATCTGCAGGTGTTTAGCACACGCACAGGGGGCTGATAGGTTTAACAGTGATGATAATAAGATGACTTCTTTATTTTTATGTCGGGAGGACAGATTGATGACTATTTATGTTTGGAAGGAAACGCTGCTCATTCTGTGCCTCAGAAACACATGGACAAGTTCAGCTTTACTGAAGTTCAGCCGCCAGACGCTAACTGTAGTTTAGTGCTAACAAGTAGCTTTCATTATGAAAGAACCACAGCGAAAAGGGAAGAAGACAGAACTGATCTACATGGACCTTCATGTTTGGGTTCATAGCTTATCTCCTCTTGCCGGTATATGACTAGTGTGTGTTTGTGTGTATGTGCCCTTCCCGTGCGTGCGGCTGTGTGCGCTGCGGCCTTACGCGGTTACGCGCCCGACTGCATCAGTGCTTTATTTTGACCCGTTTAGCATCTTATTTCTGTCTGTGTGGTACAGTACGAAGATAAAATTGAATGAATGAGTAACACCCTTGGTATTTACAAAGCCACTGTATTTTAAATACCCTCAGAGAGGATCTGGAACGGAATATAATTTCTGTTTCAGTTGACGTAATTTCTTCCAATCAAAAGAGAACACGATATTGGCGGGGGGGGGGGTTGTGGACGCAGGTTTGACGATGTACAGATTATTTTGGCTAGCATATACGACATCATGGACACATTTGTAGAGGAAGGTGCTGAAGTGGTAACTATTGAGAGATGCATGAAAAATAGATGGAGGTGGGCGTGGCTTAATGAGAAGGGAGACGATGGAACTCCAATTAGATCATGGTGCAAAAAAATGAAGCAGCCTGGTGCGTGCATGTGTGTAGTTTGCCACAAGAAAATTCTGTTTGGTTCCAATGGTAAAAAAGTCCTGATCCGCCATCAGTCTGAGAAGCTGAAGATTAGTTGGTTAGGGTTACATTTACACAGACATTTTCCCCAAAATTCATGTGCTGTTGGAGTTGGAGTTATGTTTTAGGAGTTCCTAAATTGTTAAATAAAAAGTTTTTCACTCATTTTTTGCAGTAAGGTTTTCTTCTAGTTATTATGACATATTACTCATGACATTTTTCTATCCGTGTTACTAATCTTCTACACCTGTACACTCTCCCATTCAGTGTGTTTTACAGTATTGCCAAATTTGACTATATAAATTTGTACACTTTTGTAGTATTGTATTGCATCATTTTTAATAGTGGCCAATGATTTTGACCAGAAGAAAATTTTCAGTCAGATGAAAAATTTTTGCTTTAATCCCTAGAAATAATATCAACACTGTAACAAATTACTGTAAAAAAAAAAAACAGTAAATTTTGTACAGCATCATGCTGTTATTTGTAAATACAGTATAATGCTGTAAATAATGACATCTTTAAGGTGCAAATTTAAAACGGTAAGCTACTGCAAAATTTGACAGTATTCTACAGTATTTTCTTCAGTTCCTCCACTGCTGTCCGCCCAGAACTGGTCTGAACAAAGTCATCTGGCATTAAATCCCACCAGCTCATTTAGAAAAGATTCAATCAAACAAACGTTAACTATAGACTCGCTGCATCAAAGGTAAGTGGTTCTTTTCCGAAACAGAAGGATAAAATAAAATGAGAAAATAACTGAGAATGACTATTTTCAGCTGGACTTAACCCCATACAGTATGGTAACGGAGGTCACCTGATGCTTCTACCAACACTGCCAGAACTCCATTCTGCTCCAGTTGTTCATTTATCAAGGTAATTGTGATTTTATCAACACAACTGTAGCATTTTGGGTTCATTAAACATTAAATCACCTCCATTAACTGGATGCAACTTGCACAGTATAACACGCATGATAATACTCTTCATATTGCGGGGTGCTAACCATATGTAGCAAACATGCAGCTAATTTAAGCTGAAGCATTCTTGCTAGCTGCAGAGTGGACACCGTTAAACTAAACAGCGTGTCAGTTTACGTGGGTATATGTTATAATGTCATCTCTTGTTTGAGCTTTTTCTAGCAATGTTCATGATTTTATATTTTAAAATGTAATTTGAAAAGTTAAAATCCTAGCTTTTTGCTGTGTTACACTGTAAATATTACATTAAATATGTGTTACAGTAATATATTGTTTCTTGGAATACGGTAGTTACTATAAAATGCAGCAACTGTGGCTAACAGTATTTTACTGTAAAAGGTACATTATGCACAGCCCAGTACTGTAATACTTTTTACAGTAGGAAACTGTAGTTGCAGATTACAGCAGAGATACTGTAGAATAACAGTAGCATGCTGGCAACTCTAGCTGCCAGTATTTTACTGTTATTTAATGGTAAAATTTGTTACAGTGAATTCCAAAATTTGTATGTCTAATTTCTATGTTTTAGAGTGAAAAAAGTAAGATTATATTATCAAAATTTCTACATCTACAAACTATCTTTTAAAAAAATATGGAACAACATGTCAGCCCTGTGATGAACTGGTGACTCGTCCAGGGTGTACCCCGCCTTCGCCCCAGTGTAGCTGGGATAGGCTCCAAGCGACCCCCGTGACCCTAGTGAGAATAAAGTGGGTTCAGAAAATGAATGAATGAATGAATAAATGGAAAAACATGAACCACGACCAAAATGAAATTTAATAAGAAAAAAGGTGCAATTTTAACAATTTATGCCATTATTTGGCCTCAGCTTCTCATTTTTACATGTTCATTACATTCTAATCCACATGTCTGGATTAGCAAAACCACTAGGATTGACAAATTTAACCCAGTTTTTTTTTTTATTTATTGTTTATATAAGACCATTTACAGCCATGTTTCCAGATCAAATGCACTGACACCTAGGTAGTTTTTCATGTCCTAATTTTGGTCCTGTTTTTGGCCTTAATATTGTATTAAAAAGTCATTAATTTTGGGCTGTTTTAGAGCAAAAGTATAATTTGTTTTTGCGTTTATCTGAGGTCATCAATAGATAGATCCTGAGGGGAAATGCCACGGTAAATCCAGTGCTATTTCTTTCATTGGCATTTACAGTCCTGCTTGGAAAGTACAGATGTAATCTACCCAATTCACTAAATATCAAATCTGAAACTGATCAGGGTGTTGAACCATCTGTGAGCAGTTCAGGAGAGTTGATCTCTAAACACTCTATGAGATAATCTTGGCCAAACACTGGGTTTGTCCATTTTTGGATTGGGTTTGTACTCTGATAATTATGAAAAGTGAATTAGAGTGTGTGCATTGAACAAACAGAGTACAAAATGAAAAAAAAGGGTCCTAATATGCGGTTTGTTTTGTGGTTTTAATAATATTGTGGAATGAAGAATGAACTACTGGTCTTGGCAGAAATCTGTGCCCTTTGAGTGCACCACCAAAGTTTAATACATAATATGCAGAGTTTTAAACAGCTCTGTAAATAACCTCATACAGGAAGGAGTTGAACTACAGCGAAACTACCCTGGGGAGAATCTAGTTCAGTTAAAAAAGGATACTTAGGAAAAATAGGCGAAACTCCAAGTTGAAAACTGTTCAAATAGAAATGATTAGGCCTGTAACGGTACACGTACCGAACTGAACCGTTTCGGTACACACCTGTTCGGTTCGGTACACAGCTGTACCAAAAGGGCACAGTATGATGAGAAAAAGAAAAATGAACGAAAGACGTTGTTTGATGCGGAACTTTAAATCCGCGCAAGTTTCACACGGACATATTGAAGGACGCGCACATTGACCCGAAATACGAAATAGAAGCTGATATAAAGTAAAAAAAAAACAACAAATATGATGTGAACCTGGAAGGAAGAGACTGAAGACCCTCCACCATCATTACAGTCCAGTTTGGATCAGTTCAGGTTCAGGTGAAAGACAACAACGAGGAAAGAGACACTAATAACACGGACGTTGTTTGGCCCCTAGGAACTACGGTAGTTCTAAAACACTGACACTAGCTCTCTCTCTCTCTCACGCATGCTGTATAACAGAGGAATAGAACCCGGAGTCGGACCTTTAAAGTATATAACGTTTCACTTTCGTTTCACGCCAGCGTTAGTTACCTTAGTTATGGACCCCCCCACCCCGGCTCCGACCAAAAAAAAAATCCCCCCGACAAATCGCGCGCAGGTACACAAAGTGTCCTAAACAGTTTGTTCTCTGTCCTAAAATAAATAATTCTGTTAATTTTTTGATGCCAATATTGCTCTTCAGTTTGTTTAAACAGAATACCAGTTTGTCCTCTTGTTAATGTTGCACTTCATGTGGATTATTTTTGGTATTTTTATGCAGAATGTGAACTGAAAGAACTGTGATTTAATTTTTGTTGTTTGTTCAAAACTATCTTTCTGGTTTCTGGGAAAAGTGCAATGCTACTGTTTAAAATACAGTTAGTAATATGAATAATTTATTTTATTTTCTATTTGATTTATAGCAGCAGAATTATATTCCTGTTTTTCTATATTCTATTGTGTCCAAAAATTTGGGGGGAAAATTTTCAAAAATTCATAAATGTATTTTGAGGTTTTTTTTTTTCTTCCTGTACCGAACTGAAAAAAAAATAAACCGTGGCTTTCAAAACCGAAAACGTACCAAACCGAAAATTTTGTGTACCGTTACAGGTCTAGAAATTATGTAATGCAAGTTTAAGAGAAAACATAATGGAGAAAAATCATATTGAAGCTAAAAACATGAGCTGAACGTATTAGAAAATACACGTATTCGTGTTTGGCTTTGATAACAGGAGTACAGGAGTCAGCTGAAACCTTTTTAGACGGTATAGTAATCTTTCTCATCTGTTTTTTTCATGACATGTGAGGAGTCTGTCTGAGTTTTCATCCAGCAGGTGGTTCTGTTTGACACTGAAAAGGTCCTGGAAGAGCAGATCTGAACCTGATGAATACTCACTGCACGTCTGATCTAAAGTTGGTGAAAATGGCAGAGTCGACATTAATATACTCACTGGTATATGTGTTCTTAGGTTTGCCTTTTCAGTAGATGTAGTGTAGTGTGAACTGTCAGCGTGGTGTTCTTGGTTAAGTAGAGCTGTGACGACTCGTCCTCAGGCTTTATGATGATGTTTCTGTGTAGAAACAGTGAGCGACGCCTGCCCTTTTACACAGTCACCACACAAAGGGCAAGGGAGTCGAGGCAAAAAGGTTCGTTTACAGTAAAGAAACCACAGAGAGTCGTGTAGTACATGTAGTTTTAGTGTGTAAGTATTCAGAAAATGGAAAAAAAAAAAGCATAATGCCAAACGAAAAGAAAAAAAAATAGTTGGGGCAGTGTGAAAAGATGAAACTTAACCCATAAAGACCCACTAATACTTTTTTGTCAGTGAATTTTTGTCTGTGTTTAACCTTTCTTAAATGATTTCACACCATTTATTATAAAGGTAGTTTGCATTTTTTTTTCAGTCATTTTTTTTTTTGCATTTTTTCAGTCAAAATCAAGTATTTTTCATTATTTAACCCATAAAGACTAGGGATTGGAATCGATAAGAATTTAACGATTCCAATTCCATGATCAATTTTTCTTATCGATCCGATTCTCTTATTGATTCTCTTCTGAATTCTCATTGGGTGAAGGAATAAAAGAGTACAAACTGGTGTGTTTGCATTAACTGTCTTACATTTATATTTATACATTTGGCAGATGCTTTTTTCCAAAGCAACTTACAGGGGAAAAACAAAATTTAAAAAAATAAATAAACAATAAAAAAGAAAAGAAAAGAGTAGATTAACCCTTTCATGCACAGTGGTCACTACAGTGGACAGCTATTCTCCAGCTGTTCTCTTATATATTCATGGATTTTATTGTTTTAGTTCCATATCAGCCAACACAGTGGACGCCTATGCATCATCCCATACATTGTAATTCATACCATTACTGTAACTTTGCTGTTCTTGATAAACCTGATCTGCACTAACATGTTTGAGTGTAAATCAATTGCTTGTTGTTGTTAATAGACTGTAATTAATCATTTTTCTTCAACAAAAAGCTTTTTTTTTTTTGCATATTATCTCCATAAAGTGAGTAATAACTAATATTAGAGTATGTTAAAATGTGACCAAACACCAGATTAGCAGCGTTTAAAAAAAAAAAAAATTAAAAAATTATTTCGTAGTTTCCACTCAGTATATCAGTAAATACATGTTTCTTTGCTTCAAAAATTAAATGCATGATGTCATGCTGAGTGGATATTTTTGCAACTCCATGAAAAATAGGTTCATAAAAATGTTTTCTCTTATCACATTGTTTTTTTCATGCCTAAAGACGAATAAAAACACTCAATGTCTTGATTAGGGTCAAAACACAGTATTCAAGATCTCTCTGACAGGAAATTTTAGAGGCAATTTGACCCACACGCGAACAAAATGCAAAATACAGAGGATAACATTATAATAAATGGTGATAAATCATTTAAAAAGGTTAAATCTACACTGTAACAAGTTTCTGTAGTTTTCACAGCATTATTACTGTATAATCCCTTATGCAAAGAAAATATATTTCTCTATATATTGACTGTCAATATATTACTGACTGAAAAATATATTACTGTATAATATATATTTATATTTAAAATACACAGAATAATATATTGTGTCAATATATTTTGTATTATATTACAATATATTGAAAAATACATAAGGAATTGCCGCTTTCCATATATTGAAACATATATGACAATATATTTACTTATATATATATATGTAAATATATGTCATTATATATTTAGTAATACGCTTCATAATGCATTTGTGCATATATACATACATATATTGTCTAGTGTATTACTAAATATATGTAATTATATATTTAGTAATACACTTCAAAATATATGCATGTATATATATGTACATCTTTTTCATCCTATGTTGCCAAAATGACTAAGAAGACATCTTTTTTCAGTTAACACTTTTTTCATGTATATCACGATGCATATTTTCATGAAATATGTTATTATGCATAACAAGTAATGTAAGTGTTGATAAATATCTGCTTTATGTAAACTTGTGTCAATGGAAAGAATTTGAGTTTCAGTAAAAGTATATGTAAAAATATAGGGCAGTTTTTGTCTTCATTGCAATATATGTTTTATATGTATCAATATATGATTAAAGCATATATTGCAGTATATTGGAAAATATATGCACTACTTTCCCATATATGGAAATGTATTTTTTAATATAATGCATTATATTTTTCAGTATATTGCCATATATTTTTGTTTCATAAGGGATGAGCAAATGTTTACTGTAAAACCTGTATACAGTATGTTGCTGTAGATCCGCAAAGCATCATGGGCAAAATTAATTGGCGGGTGAATTCTACAGTAAAATATATTTTACTGTAAATCAAAATACAGTAATTTTGAGCGGGATTTTTTTTTTTAGCTGCCCTCTTTGGGTCATACTATGTGTTCAACATTGAATATCCAGAGGAGGCAGCCACATGACTGGAATTTATCCAAAGTAAGCACGTATTTGTTCTGAATATTCTTCACTAGGGATGGGAACAAGTATTTGTTATGTGACCACCTACTCCACAAGTCAAATACTACTCAAAATGTATCCGATTTTCACAGATTTTCACCGTTCAAACTTTAAAATGTTCAGCTTCGTCAGGACATTAGTGCTTGTATTTATATTTTTAATTTTTTTTTTTTTTTTTTTTTAATATTCAGCTTTTTATGCCAAAAATTTTTAATGGTTTCTTCTGGAGAAATCAGCACTTCTTCTAGTACTTGATGGCAGCGCCTGTGGCCAATCAAACTTGAAACACTTTTTGCACTTACTAAGGGTTTTTCCCTCCAGTCTAAATTCTTGCTTATGTTGTACGTCGCTTTGGACAAAAGCGTCTGCTAAATAAAACTGTAAAATTGTAGAAATCTTCAACAAGCCACACTTTCAACTTTTTCAGCTGTATTTTCAACCTTTTTTTTTCAGCTCAAAGCAAATTTTAACCACCTAAAACAAAGCCCACCTAAATAAATCAATATTGGTTCAAGAGTGCGCTAAATAAAGGACATTCCCATTTTTTACATCGCCATCAGACAGTCCATTCCTTTGCCATAACATTTTCTCAACTGTATTACTTCAAAAAATCCAAACTATCACCTCAAACAGCAGTTCTTTATTTTTACTCACCATGCAAAAGATAGAAAAGCAAGAACATCTGAAATTTATGCGCATATCACATATCTACATGTCTTTTTTCACTTCATTTTAAAACAAAAAGTTGAGTGTTTGTTTTTGTTTTGGAGTATTCAGTAAAATACCCCAAATTCCCATTTCACAGTAGTCCACTATTTGCTGTGATACAAAATACATCACCATATTACAGTACTGTAATAGCAATTCCAGTATTTTACAGGTAGTGTAATTTAACCCTTTCATGCATAGGTCACTACAGTGGACAGTTCTTCTCCAGCTGTTCTCTTGTATAGTAATGGGTTTTGATGTTTTAGTTCCATATCAGCCAACACAGTGAACACTTACGCACCATCCCATAATAATCCACTGACATTCATACCATTACTGTAACTTTGCTGTTCTTGATAAACCTGATCTGCGCTAACATGTTTAAGTGTAAATCAATTGTTATTTGTTAGACAAGGTTTTATTTATTTATTTATTTTTTTTTTTTTGCATATTATCTCCATGAAGTGAGTAATTACTAGCATTAGAATATGTTAAAATGTGAGAAGACATCAGATTAGCAGCATTAAAAATGTTTTTATTTCATTGTTTTCATATCACTTTCTGATATTGGGTTTTAAACACGTTTCTTTACTTCAAAAATTAAATGCATGGATATTTTTGTAACTCCGGAGAAAAAAAACAAAACAAAAACTTGATCGCATTGCTTGTTCATGCCTAAGGAGGAATAAAAACACTGAAGAAAAAAATCTTGACTAAGGTTCTCACAATTCATGCATGAAAGGGTTAATATACACTAAGTATGCTGTAGAATGTAATACAGCAACTTACTTGCTAATTGCTGCCAGCAGGTTACTGTACATTTCACAGTATCCTTGTTACAGTGTAGAGGAAAATGCATTTGGGAATTGCCACAAAAGTAGCAGTGGGTCTTCATGGGTTAAACCAGGATTCCTCACTCAGGCATTTGGAGAAGTCAGCATCGATAGTGATGAGAGGTCTGAAGGAGTCTGGTTGTACTTCAGTGCAAAAAGGGCAGGAGTTCATTCAGCTGCAGTGTTAAAAGACAGCTGCAGAGGATTGTGGGTATCTTAACAGCGTGGAGGATCCTCAGATGCATACTTGAAATAAGTCCAGAGGAAGGATTGAGTCCTTGGAAGGATCCTGGACACTGGACCAGTCCCAGGTGAAATCTGATGACTTCATTTTACGAACAGCAGGACAGTGGGATGAAGCAGCCGTCAGAGGTAAGAGGGTTAAACATGACAGGATGGAGGAGATCAGCCAATAGGATGCACAGAGGACAATCAGCTGATCCAGCAGCAGGTTGGCGTCAGATGATCAGTCAGTCATAGGCGCATATGTGGACTTTGACAGCTGTCTGAACTATCTGTCCAAATCAGAGTCACTACAGTTCTGAAATTACAGTCAACTCTCGTTATACCGCCAACTTCCGTTCACGGCCAAATTGGCGGTATAGCGAAAATGGCGTTACAACGGGTTGCGTCCATGATGTGCATGTCTTTACTATATGATGTCTATGCTGCCTCCGTTAACCCGTTCTAGTTGCGTTTCTAAATAAATCTTGATTCTGTTATGTTGTAAGGGATCATTTAAAGTGGGGAAACATTTTAAGCATTATTATACCGTGTCGGGAATGACACCCCATCATCTTGAGGCTTTGGCTTAATCCCACGCCCTCTTCCCGACATCCTGACCTACTGAGTGTTCTGCGATAAATGAACGGTGGCCGTTCCGTAGACCTACTCGTAGCTTGTCGCGATCAGCGTCTGGCGCGTTTGTTTCAGTGCATTGTTAAAATTCATGTGTACTCGATGGCAATCACGCTGGCGGTATAACGGTCGGGAAATCAATGGTATAAGTGTTGTTTGTGCATGGAACTGGGCTGGCGGATGGCGATAGGCGGAAATGGCAGTAGCTAATGGAATAATGCATTGGGGATTTTTGTGCAATGGTTTTGGTCGGCGGTGAGTGAAAATGGCGGTATAACGGCGGGCGGTTTAACGAGAGTAGACTGTAGTATCGATTTTGTTTTGTTTTTGATTGGTCTTCACGTTTTTGTTGTTTTCGATTACGTTACTGTACATTCTTTCAGACTTCTTTTTCCAGGTAGCACTTTTATGAATGCAATTTATTATTATTTTTATCTATCTATCTATCTATCTATCTATCTATCTATCTATCTATCTATCTATCTATCTATCTATCTATCTATTCATTCATTCATTCATTTATTTTTAAATTTTTTACTCCGCCCTCTAAAGGAGAGGCCAGGGGCATTGTTTTTGGTTTGGTTTGTTTGTTAACACTCTAGCAGCAAAACTATTGGTTGAATTCATGCCAGATTTGGTTTATCGATTGCCACTGTCCCAAAATAGAACTCATTGCATTTTGAGAACAGTAGGTCAAAGTTCAAATTTTTAATGAATTTTTAAAATCTTTTTTTTTCCCCCATTTACTTATAATGGGCGATATTTCAAATTTCTGTAGCAGCAAAACTGTTGGTTGAATTTATACCAAATTAGGTTTATAGATTGCCAGTGACCCAGAGTAGATGTGATTACATTTTGGGAAAAGTAGGTCAAAGTAAAAATTTTTCTGAATTTTTAAAATCTGTTTTCATCTCCCATTTACTTATAATGAGCAAAATTTCAAATGTCTATAAAAACATCCATTTTTTTCAATTTACTTCAGACTTGGCACATATATAGAGGTAACTGATATGCTGACATCAGCACACGAATCGACATGATGACATCAGCCAGATCGATGCAAAAATAAGATCCAACATGTGCGAGGGGGAACCACTTGTTATTGGTGTTGTTCTTATTATTCTAGTTCAGTTGACTTTAACAAATGCATAATTCATATTACTTTTACTTTGAACGATGCATGAAGGAATTTTTAAAAAAATTTCTGTAAAGTACAAAACACACGCACATAAAGAACATACAACTGATACAATTAGTAACTGAAAAAGGAAGACGCTGAAGCCAGAAGTTTGTTTATGCTTCTCCTTCTCCTTTGAATTACCTGAAATTGCAACAAATAAAACATTCAGGATTTATTCTTTCAGTTTAATTTTAGTGTTTAGTTTTTCAGGTGTTATAATGAAGCTGAAATAAGTAGCAGAAAAAAAACGCACAACATCAAACATGACTTGCAAAACTACTGACTACACTGGTGTATGAGTAAAATGCCTCCAGAAAATCAGTACTGAAACACGACCAAGCCTGAGTCACGAATAAAGAACAAATAAGTTAAAAAAAAAAAAAAAAAAATTAACCCTTTCATGCATAATGGTCACTACAGTGGACAGCTGATCAAAGGTATTTTCTTGAATATTTATGGATTTGTTGTTTTGTGCATCATCCCATACGCTGCAACTCATACCATTACTGTAACTTTGCTGTAGATAAACCTGATGTGCAGTAACATGTTCGAATGGAAAATATTGCTAATTGTTACTAGACTGAAATAAACAGTTTTGTTTTTTTTGTTTTTTTTTAAACAAAATTTGTTTTTTTGCATATTATCTCCATGCAGGTTTGTTAAAATGTGAGAAAACATCAGATTAGCAGCATTAAAAATGTTTTTATTTCAGAGTTTTCACGTAGTATATCAGTAAATACATGTTTCTTTGCTTCTAAAATTAAACGCATGGTGACCAGCTGAGTGAACATTTTTGTAACTCGGTGATTAAATAGATTCGTAAAAAAAAATCTATCGCATTGTTTTTTTTCATGCCTAAAGAGCAATAAAAACACTCCGGAAAAAAATCTTGATTAAGGTTCTCATAATTCATGCATGAAAGGGTTAATTAATTAAATTCTGGTTGGGTGTAGTTTCTAAGATACAATCTTGGGTCAAAATGTGAAATTCTGAGAATTGATGAGAGAATGGGTTTTACTCAAAAAGAATAAACCAGATCTACTTCAAAACACTGTCTGCACATGACAACATAATCACTCTAGTCCGGGCGGGGGGGGGTCAAACTCACTTCTTCCACATTCAGTCCAATTGGATCTGCAGTGGGCTGGACCAGTACAGTAACAGCATCATAACCTATAAATAATGACAACTTTTTCTCTTTGTTTTAGCGCACTAAAAAACATTACATTCTGAAAATATTTACATTCACAAACTATCCTTTAACAAAAACCGTGAATAACCGGAAAAAAATGAAATTTGTAAGAAAAATAAGTGCAGTTTTAACAATTTTATGCCTAAACTTATCATTTATACATGTGCATTACCCGAAATATTTCAAAACTGAGGTCTATGGTTTCAAAATCTTAAATGGAGACGATCATACATGCTTTTGTTTCCTCCCGCATCGATTATTAATTGATTATTAATTGGCTAGCACTCGGTACCTTCACTAATTAGATTGGTTAGCTTTAGGCATGAGGACTGATGAGCCAATCAGAAGCAGAGTAGGGCGGGTCATGCCGAGGAAAATATTGCTAATTTAGCAACAGAGCCAGGGTTCTGTTTAGTGCTGGCCACCTCTAGAACCTGACTGGACACCTCAGGTGCCAGTGCCATCCCAGTTGATTGACAGGTCACTGCATGTCACCTTGAAAGATGTGCGATTATTGGAAATGCGAACAAGAAAGGCAGAATAAATCTTTCAAATGAGTGACACATATTGAGAGAACCTATTTTCATGGAATACACAATTCTGAGGTGAGTTTTAAAGTGGTTTCAGAATGAGTCACTGTTTTTAACTACTGGCCACATGACTGCACTTTTAGAGAAGAAAAGTCGCCAAGAGTTAAACTGTGTGAGTAGGCTAACGTTATGAAAGGCTAACGTTATCCTATATTTACCTCATGTTGAATACATTTCCATTCATGCAGCTGCTTGTGTGTCGAGTAAAACCTACAAACTGCTCCTGATCAAGTCATGATCATTTTATAATACTGAGCAAATACTACTGATGGATTTTTGGGTGAAGTAAATAGAGTAGTCTTACATGTCACTGTTTCTAAAATGGTGTTTTTCGGAACTACTTAAAAAAAAAAAAACAGGACCAATGGCCCTTTAGCTTACCGGCCAAATTAAAAGCTTTGGGAAATGTATCCAGATGACATTTATTCTCACCCAGTTATGTGTATTTATTATATTTCAGAAATAGTCCATGTTTTGGTCATATTCTAAACAGATCTGGAAAAAATTCAAATTCAAACTTGATATCATTGATACTGATTTATTGGATCAATCCACTTCCTATCTGTTATAAGGGGAAAATTTTTCAAAGTTGCACACAAATCCAGAATCAGATCGGATGGAAATAATTTCAATACCTTGTGTTGACATCATCATACAGAAGCTGTATACCAAGTTTGAAGTCAATCAGAACTGGAGTTTCGGAGAAAAAGACGATTGAAATTTTTTCCCCATAAGAGCCCATGTTAAATTTTCCATAAGTTCCTGGATCCAGAAGAAGATCCTGATCAGCATGTGGACATTATGTTTTGGTCATCTCCCCATCAGGGCTGGACTGTAGAAATTTACACTTGATATCATTTATATTTACTGAGTTATTGCATCAATCCACTTCCTATCGCTTATAATGGGGAAATTTTTCAAAGTTGCACCAAATCCAGAATCAGATCCGGATTCAAATAATTTCACTAACTTTTGTTGACATCATCATAAAGAAGCTGTATACCAAGTTTGAAGTCAATGGGAATTGTAGTTTCAGAGAAGAAGACGATTGAAATTTTTGTAACGGAAGAAAGACAACGCCGACGGATGCCGCATAACGACAATAGCTTACGGCTGGTAAGCTACAAAAAAGGCAAAAATTGAGAGTATACCCACGTCTCCAGGGACCACTACACCACTGATGCAGATAATTTCTAAACAGACCAGTGATATTAACCCTTTCATGCATGAATTATTAGAACCTTAATCAAGATTTTTTCCCCTGAGTGTTTTTATTCCTCTTTAGGCATGAAAAAACCCCCAATGTAATGTAATTTTTTTTGTTTTTTTTTTTTTAAATCAACCTGTTTTTCATTGAGTTACAAAAATGTCCACTCAGCTACACCATGAATTTTATTCTTGAAGCAAAGAAACCTGTATTTAAAACCCAATATCATCAAGTGATATGAAAACAGTGAAATGAAACCATGTTTAATGCAGCTAATCTGATGTTTTCTCACATTTTCACATATTCTAATACCAGTTATTACTCACTTCATGGAGATAATATGCAAAAAATAAATATTAACAATTGATTTCCACTCAAGAACCAATCAAGAACAGCAAAGTTACAATAATGGTATGAATTGCAGTTTATGAGATGATGCATAAGTGTCCACTGTGTTGGTTGATATGGAACTAAAACTACAAAACCCATGAATATACAAGAGTAAAGCTGTAGACTAACTGTCCACTGGAGTGACCACTATGCATGAATGGGTTAAAAACACAGTACAGAGCTGTTATATTCCTGGACATGAGCTGCTTCTTTACTCAAACCACAGCAGAGCTTCTGTTACTTCCTGTTGGATGGTTCACTGTAGTTTTTATTAAATTTTTTCCCAAAAATTTAATCTAATTAAATTATTTCTCCACTGGTAGTTTAACTTTTCATTAACTGTGATAATCCAAATATGTAACATGTGAAATGAGAAGTTCCGTATTTGTCTACAAGTTACTCACACACAACTTGTGACTATTAGAATTGGCAATTAAAGGGATTTTGATTGTGAATAGTTTGGGCTCAAGCCAAGCGGTTGAACCGACTTCAGCCGCTCATCAAGAAGCTCTAAGGAGGAAATCATAGGTCTGTTCTTTCCTACAAATCCTGTGCTGCAATGCTGACCAAGCACAGACAATTTAAGAGAAGCAGAGACTAAAGACAATGAAGGGCACCTTCACCTCTTAAACCTTAGAGCTGGGATCAAGAGTCTGACCTGTTTTTATTTTTATTCTATGCAAATGAGGATATAGAGACATAAAACATCGGCTCTGAGGAAATACAAGACTGACTTTCACACACAGTCTTTTATTTTTTGACCTGAGATAAACAAAAAGTTCAGTGGGTTCAGATAGAGCTTCATTCATTTCACTGCTAAGTTAACTAATAAAATGGAATAACAGATGAACGATAGAGTAAAGTGTATGTAATCTGATTAAAAAGGTATTTGTATTTATTTATTTAGTTAGTTACAAGACAGTGTGTGTTCGCATTAGTTACAAAGTACAAGATGCATGCACCCGATTTAGCAGAGAAGCTAATTTCCATCTGTTGTCCTGGACAAACGACCAACATAATAAAACATCACATGAATTACGAAGTACTAATAAAGTAGAAAAAAAAAACAAAAAACGTTAACATGACAGATATGGGAATGTACGCTCAGGCTGAACAGTTACAGCCAAATACATAAAAGGGGCTAACATTCTGAAAGTACAAGAACATTTCCTGGAATAAGAATAAGATATGAAAGAGAGGAGAAGAAGAAATAAATAAATAGGCTAAACGTACAACAGCCAACGTGATATCATGAATTGCGTACAGATAACACACCACTTTTAATTGCTGTGTTATCTGTACACATTATAAGCTTTCACCGTGTTTACGCCACTTAAAATAACATGCCATTAGCAGGATTAGCAGCTAGCGCGATTAGGGTTAGGTTTAGGGTTAGCAATTAGCGCAATTAGGGGTTAGGGTTGGGGTTAGCAGTTAGCAATTAACATGATTAGCGGTTAGGTTTAGGGTTAGCGATTAGCACAGTTAGGGTTAGGTTTAGGGGTTAGAAGGAATGGGAATGGCTGACCCAAACTTGTCCAGGAGTCGCTTGTACAGCCAATCAAAATGCTTGTATCTGTGGTTACAGCCAAATACATAAAAGCAGCTAACATTCTAAAAGTACAAGAACATTACCTGGAATAAGAATAAGATATGAAAGAGAAAAGAAGAAAGGAGAAGAAGAAATAAATAAATAGGCTAAACGTACAACAGCCAACGTGATATCATGAATTGCGTGCAGATAACACACCACTTTTAATTGCCGTGTTATCTGTACACATTATAAGCTTTCACCGTGTTTACGCTGCGTAAAATAACATGCCATTAGCGGGATTAGCGGCTAGCGCGATAAGGCTTAGGTTTAGGGTTAGCGATTGGGGGTTAGGGTTGGGGTTAGGTTTGGGGTTAGCAGTTAGCAATTAACATGAGATTAAAGTTCTCCGTCACCATGACGGATTTCCGTCAAATGGAAAAATTGAGGGGGGAAAAAGTCATATTGAAGTAACTTCCCCACGCATTTCGCGGAGTCCAGTCGGCACCGCGATCCTGTCCTGGGTCTGCTGGTGTTTAACACAGACACGCCACGCACAGGGGGCTGATAGGTTTAACAGTGATGATAATAAGATGACTTCTTTATTTTTATGTCGGTAGGACAGATTGATGACTATTTATGTTTGGAAGGAAACGCTGCTCATTCTGTGCCTCAGAAACACATGAACAAGTTCAGCTTTACTGAAGTTCAGCCGCCAGACGCTAACTGTAGTTTAGTGCTAACAAGTAGCTTTCATTATGAAAGAACCACAGCGAAAAGGGAAGAAGACAGAACTGATCTACATGGACCTTCATGTTTGGGTTCATAGCTTATCTCCTCTTGCTGGTATATGACTAGTGTGTGTGTTTGTGTGTATGTGCCCTTCCCGTGTGTGCGGCTGTGTGCGCCGCGGCCTTACGCGGTTACGCGCCCGACTGCATAAGTGCTTTATTTTGACCCGTTTAGCATCATATTTCTATCTGTGTGGTACAGCACGAAGATAAAATTGAATGAATGAGTAACACCCTTGGTATTTGCAAATACACTGTATTTTAAATACCCTCAGAGAGAATCTGGAACGGAATATAATTTCTGTTTCAGTTGACGTAATTTCTTCCAATCAAAAGAGAACATGATCATGATATTGGCCGGGGGGGGGGGTTGTGGACGCAGGTTTGACGATGTACAGATTATTTTGGCTAGCATATACGACATCATGGACACGTTTGTAGAGGAAGGTGCTGAAGTGGTAACTATTGAGAGATGCGTGAAAAATAGATGGAGGTGGGCGTGGCTTGATGAGAAGGAAGACGATGGAACTCCAATTAGATCATGGTGCAAAAAAATGAAGCAGCCTGGTGCATGCATGTGCGTAGTTTGCCACAAGAAAATTCTGTATGGTTCCAATGGTAAAAAAGTCCTGATCCGCCATCAATCTGAAGCTTCACATAAGGCTGCTGTGAGCTAAATTGTTAAATAAAAAGTTTTTCACTCATTTTTTGCAGTAAGGTTTTCTTCTAGTTATTATTTTCACTTGCTTAAAAGGTTTTCATACCCTTTAAAATTAACCAGAGAGCACCAAAATTGACCTGAAGTTTCAAAAATTTTTTGGGGGAGGACCCCCAGACCCCCCACCAATACCACTCATGACATTTTTTCTATCCATGTTACTAATCTTCTACACCTGTACACTCTCCCATTCAGTGTGTTTTACAGTATTGCCAAATTTGACTATATAAATTTGTACGCTATAGTAGTATTGAATTGCATCATTTTTAATAGTGGCCAATGATTTTGACCAGAAGAAAATTTTCAGTCAGATGAAAAATTTTTGCTTTAATCCCTGCTTTAGTGTTGGCGATTAGCACAGTTAGGGTTAGGTTTAGGGGTTAGCGGTTAGCACGATTAGTGGCTAGTGCATTGACACGCCCTCAAATGGAGTTAAATAACAGGCGAAATGGATGAAAATGCGTAAGTATAGCACGCCAAATGGAATAAACTGGCGTCAAATACAATGCGATTTCGCAAGATCAGTCTGCAACAGCAAACCAGACATAGAAAGAAGTGCAAGAATAAGAACTATTGAGCTAAAAACATCTGTAGAGTTACCCAAAACATTTTATAAAATAAACGATAAAAACCACAACAAACTTTAGTGTTCGTTAAAATGCAGCGTGTTCTAAACGAAACGTAAATTGAAAATTCTTCGGTTTGTGTAAAGATTGAAACGATGTAGTGAAAAACAGAAGGAAAGTCTGCAGATGCTCATTAATGTTGTGTTCATGGTCATAAAATTATACAGGAGAATGTGTTTGAAATGTCACATTTTGATTTCAGTAAAAAAAAAAAAAAAAAAGATGCTTTAAAGTGGAAACTGAACCATGTCTATTATCCTGTAATGAGTGAAAAACATAGAAATTAGAGTTTTGGGGAAATGATGAAGAGTGAGTGGTTAACACACCGCACAAACAGCAGCATCAGCAGATTAAATATCAGCAACTAATTAAGAACCGCTTGAACGAAGTAACATCGGCTGGAAGTAAATGTACCTGCAGGAGAAATTAGCTTCATTTCACTTGAAGAGTTAGAAGTGTAAAAGAATAAACTGGCTTTACCTTGAATAAATAATGATTTTACGAATGTAAGTTTGATGTCGTACCATCAGCTGTAAATAAAAACTCTGTTCATATTATGTACAAACAACACTAAAAGGCTTCATACATTTAAGTATTTTTTCCTCCATGTAATTAATCTGCATGAATAGTTTCAACAGATATTCATCTCATGATCGGTTTCACACATAAATTGAATATGTTGCAACAAACCTCAAAAAAAAAAAAAAGATTTTTCTAAGCTTTGGTGGTGCAAATGGAAGACAATAAACCAAAGGGACAGAAGATATCAGACATAACCAACTCTGACTTCCACACTACCTTAAAAAAATCTAAACTTTCAGTAAAATTATAGCTCTGCATCAGCATCTGAAGGACATTAAAGGATCATCCACAACTGTCTGAACATCACATCATCTGAAGGTTGTCTTTAAGGATTTAATGAATTATGTTTATTTCTCTAAAGTCCATTTAGTTACAGCAACATAGAGGCTACCGAAGAGTTATATTCTCCTGAGACCCAACAATGCATTTTTGTCCTCTGGAGGGGACAAAAGTTTGACAGTTTTACTTGAAAAAAAAAAAAAAAAAGCTGTCCATTGTAAAGGACATTCCATTAAAAAACAAACAAAAAATTAGATTAAAAAAAACAAAAAAATAAAAACGTATCTGGAAAAAATTGTTGTATTATGCAGTTTTCAATCAAGACAATTTTTTAATGTGTAAAAAAAAAAAAAAAAAAAAAAAATCACTCTCCTGGGTCTCAGGAGGATATTAAAATGTAGCTATAAAATACAGCACATTTGCATAAACTGTAATTTTATCAACTTCAAGCATTAAAGAAATAAATGACATTCATTAGGCTTACATGTTACGTAAAAAAAAAAAAAAAAAAAAAAAAAAAAAAAAGAATTATTGTGTCAGTCTAACTAAAAAAGTTAAAGATAATAATAAAAGTTCTGCCCCAAATCTTGACCCGGAAGTCGAAAATTATGCATCAAATCTGCACAAATACCAAAGCAGACAGCATGTACGCTATGTATAAATTTGTAGCATTATCCATGATCATGCCAGTTTATGTGATAGCATAACTTAACCCATAAAGACCCAGTGCTACTTTTGTGGCAATTCCAAAATAATTTTTCTTTATATTTAACTTTTCTTAAGTGGTTTATC
This sequence comes from Sphaeramia orbicularis, assembly GCF_902148855.1. Classification (NCBI taxonomy): domain Eukaryota; kingdom Metazoa; phylum Chordata; class Actinopteri; order Kurtiformes; family Apogonidae; genus Sphaeramia; species Sphaeramia orbicularis. The sequence goes on from NC_043966.1 coordinate 8,865,491, forward strand.
ACCTTTTTACTCAGATATATGCTCTGTGTTTTGCATTTTAACCCCTTTAGCCCTATTAGCACACCCGCAGGCAGAAAAAATTATATTAATATTCATCCACTATAAAAATATAATAAATCAGGACAATGGATGTTTTTTTCAACTTTTGCTCAAAGTTTAGACCAGTGGTTCTTAACCTTGTTGGCGGTACTGAACCCCACCAGTTTCATATGCGCATTCACCGAACCCTTCTTTATTAAAAAATACAATATGATTTTTTTCAAATTCAAGACAAAGGCATATGTTTTACTGGTGCACAAAATGAACCGTGCATTAACCTTTTCACAAAGACATGACCTTTTTTAATACTACCACACTGAAATGGTTTTAATTTTTAACCTTATGTATTCCAATAATGAACTTCTTGTATTTATGCTATTTATCATTTTTAACATTTTAACACACACCCATTACCTAATTTCCATCAGGATACAATAATAATGAATATTTACTGCAAATCAGTGTGACTTCTGCTGTTGTGTACATGTATGTGTAGGCCGTCAGGTCAACCCGGTTTTCGTTTCATCTCGCTCCAAACTTTCCGAACCACGCAATTTTGACATAAAAAAAGATAATTGCATGTAGTGTATCAAAAAAAAGTTCTCGTTATACTCCTTCAGTATTTTTGTGATCGTTGTTTTATTACGGCACTAGCTCAGCTTTAGCGTAATACGATTTCTCCATCCGCGACGGTGCGTCGATCGTCACATGATTGTAACTGACCAGTGCGGTGACCGAAAAATGTAAACAAACGCTACACATGGCTGCATCCGTGGTTAACAGGAAATAGCAAAAGTCATAACAACGATGTGGAAAATACTCAAATAATTCATCGTCAGACGAGTGGAAGAGATTATAAACACTTCCAGATGTGTTGTAATGCTATAAGCAGCAACAATACACCGTGTATATTGGATGTCAATCAGAGAAAGAGTCTCCGAAGCTGTTTGTTTACATACATGGACCTAGCCCGACACACACACCTGACCAATGAGTCGAGTGTGTGTCTTGACCTCCGCCGAACCCCTGAGACTGACTCACCGAACCCCTAGGGTTCGATCGAACCCAGGTTAAGAACCACTGGCTTAGACCCTAATGTTAATAAAAGTACATCAAAAGTGTATTTTAGTGCAAACTTTAATGTTCAAACATGATTTTTAATCTCTGTGGGGTGAAATATACGCTATTAAAAATTTCCAACACAAACAATTAATTTATGCATATCATCATCAATCCAGCCGAAAAAAAACAGGCGAGGATAAAAAATTCTAATTTCTCTTTTAGTTTGTTACAGTTTACGCAGGTATAGTAATAGATACAATATTTTAGACAATGGGAATAGATTCTGTGAGGTCTGTAAATGTCCATAGACACCAACAACATCCATATGAACCGTATTATTGTGAAGTAATTCTTCATTTACTTTGGGTATGTCTTTTTCCCCTGAAAATATGGTCAGGGTTTAACAGGTTAAGTGAAAATCTGGAATTTTCCTGTATTCAATTCACAGATCATGTCGATGTTCATTGAAGCTCAAATTAAAATTGAGGGTTATTATATCGAAAATGTAGAAAACTGAAGAAAATGTCATATGTGATGACCATGAAAAGATGAAGAACTGTATTTTACACCAATTATTTACACGTATTGATAGGATTAGTGGTTCATAAGTTATTAACCCTTTCATGCAATGAATTATCAGAACATTAGTCGAGATTTTTTTCCTGAATATTTTTATTCCTCTTTAGGCATGAAAAAAACAATGCGATTTAAAAATTTTTATGACCCTATTTTTTAAGGAGTAACAAAAATGTTCACTCAGCTGGACATTTTCTGAAAGACCATCACATATGCTTACAAAATGTAAAATTTCATGATGGTTCTAGGACTCCAACCTAGAACCATCGTGAGTCCTAGAACCATCATGAAATTTTACATTTTGTAAGCATATGTGATGGTCTTTCAGAAAATAAGTTCTTTTGGTTGGTACTCCTTGTCATACCTGTGGTATTTGAAAGTGAAAATGAATGAAAAATGTTATTTTGCGATTTTATTATGACAAAAACAACAACAAAAAAGGATCATACCCATTAATAAATGCTGATCTGATTACTCTATATACTTAAGTAAAAGGATGTGTAATTATTTGCAATATATCATATTTGGTTTGTGTTTAATTGGTCAATAAATATAGGGGTTCGTAAAAGTTTCAAGTTTATTTTCCAGATTTCACAAGGTCATACCACAGTCCCAATAAAGACAATGTTATTGATAATATACATTTGCAATCTATATGTGGTAATCATTCTTTGCTGAAAATTTCATGCATTTAGCTAGAAAACTTACTGAGATATCGCACTCTAAAATTTGCTACATTTTAAGACGATCGCGAAATGCACCAAAAACGGCAAGCGGGGTACCCTGTTCATGTTTTTTTTTTCTTCAAATGTATTTGATATATCAATCTGAAATTTTAGCTGAGGTGTTTTTTAGTGTTGAACTTTATATGGTAAAAATTTCAAGCAAATCTAAGACGGTCGAGCAGGAGGCACTTGTTGAATTGACGTGGAATGACCCTAATAACAAACATGGCAATGGCAGAAGTAACACGAATGTGGATACTAATGTTGATATTGATGAATTCTCCATTACTGCAGAATGCATTAGGCAGAATACTAGCAAACCCCACGATTGTCCAGCTCAACACACAAAGAAGTCAGTAACTTGCGGGTCATACCAAATAGGATATCAAAATTGTCAACATGAAACCCCACATTTGGTCCATTTGCTTATTTCCAATTTTTAATTAATGCGTACAATCGAATGAGTGAGAAACAGCTCATTTAGGGATTTTTTGATTTGTATATGAATAATAAAATAAGGAGTTATTTTTTTGTTTTCCGATCGTGCATTCTCAATTGAATAAGAAAAAAAAAAAAGATACGCAGATTGTCAACTATCATAAACTCCCATCCCTACCAGAGTGAATAATTTTGATGCTAAATATTTACTAGTAAGTATTTACGATTGCAGTGTGCGTGGCAACACAAAGAGGAGAATAGTAATTATTATTAAAACTCCAGTTGTATGAGTATGAGTACAGCCCCAGAACAGGCTTCCCCATCTAAAAAGAAAAGAAAATCCAAAGTAGTTTGAAGAAAAACAGAAATCAACAACAAAATATTGATTGGCACATGTTCCTACCTACCATCCATATGCAAATGTTCAACATCAACAAAAGAAAAAGATGAATTTTTCGACAGACTGTCACTTTTCTTTCACTTCTGACTTGATGGGTCTTTGTATCTGTCGGGATGGATTCTGTTTTAGTCGAGACACTGAATTAATCAAAGAAAAAAAAAAAACCTACTTTAAAATGCTAGACTTATATGGAATAATTTGACCTTCAGGTTGTGATGAACGCACACACACATCGTCCCAATAGACACACGAAACGCACGAAAACATTCATACGTCTTTTTTGCTGCACTTACTCCTCTTCCAACAGTGTGATAAATTCATCGCTGAAAAGAGGCGCCGTTGTCAGAGACCTTGAAAATTAAGTGACAAGCCCTGGCGGTATGACGAGCAGCGAAGCAAGCGGCGTTGCTTGGTTTCAGTTCACAATGCAACAACAACCGGCTCTGACGTATTCACAAATAAAGATGGATTGCGTATGATGACACAAGTCGGGTTTAATTCTTTTTGCCGAAAGGGGCCGAGGCTGGAAGAGAGAGAGAGAAAGAGAGAGAGAGAGAATGAGAAAGAGAGCGAGAAAGTGCAAGAGAGTGAGATGTATCTTGAGCGTTGGAAGTTAAGTTAATATATAACAAAGCCCAGAGGTGGAGCTTTGATCTTCTCTCGCCAAGACTTGTGACATTTCCTGTTCCCGCATGTCTGAACTCAGGTGGCCCTTCACACAATAGCACAGGAAAATAACTTCATCTCACAGACTAAATAAGAAGCTCTTGAAGTCCCTCTAGAAACAGGAAAACGAAAAAGATGAAACAAGCGGATAAAATTGTATTATTCCTCCCCGATGCTGTATTCATTTTACATGGGATAAGAGCCGTGTGCTGCTGACTGAGACCTACGTGCATTGTAAATCTCTTATCTCTGCGCAGCACAGGTGGGGTGGGCTCGTTTTTTTTTTGTTTTTTTTTTCTTTTTTTTTTTTTTCCGCCGCAATCAATTCAGACTGTCAGCAGAAATTCGGGTTTATCTTCCACAGTTGGAACATTCACTCTCATTTATTTGTCAGCGGGTTAGATATATGTCGAGCCGGGATTCCTGTCACCCCTGCAAGCTACACTCGTCTTCCACGTGTTTGTCCGTCAGCCTCGTTTTGATTGACTCACCTCCTGCTTACGTCAGTCTGCAGATATAGATTAACCCTTTCATGCAGGGGTGTCAAACTCATTTTAGTTCAGGGGCCACATTCACCCCAGTATGATCTGCAGTGGGCCGGACCAGTAAATTAATAACATAATAATATACAGGGTGGGGAAGCAAACATTCACAATCACACTAAATGGTGTCATGAAGGTGGTTCTTCCTGCTCTGTCAGTGCATGGTGTGGGACTCTGGTTAGGGCTGCACCATACTGGAAAAAAATGACATTGCGATCTTTTTTAACCCTACTGTACACAGCAGTGGTTCCCAACCTTTTTTGGCTCGTGACCCCATTTTAACATCACAAATTTCTGATGACCCCAGACATTAAACTTTTTTTTCCCCACTAAAATTAATTTGTTTTTGATCATGTAATAGTTTTCTATACTATGTCGCAAAGAAACATAAATTTTAGACAGCATTTAGTCTATATACAGGGTGGGGAAGCAAAATTTACAATGAACATTTAGTTGTTTTTTCTCAGCAGGCACTACGTCAGTTGTTTTCAAACCAAACATATATTGATGTCATAATCATACCTAACACTATTATCCATACCTTTTCAGAAACTTTTGCCCATATGAGTAATCAGGAAAGCAAACGTCAAAGAGTGTGTGATTTGCTGAATGCACTCGTCACACCAAAGGAGATTTCAAAAATAGTTGGAGTGTCCATAAAGACTGTTTAGAATGGAAAGAAGAGAATGACTATGAGCAAAACTATTACGACAAAGTCTGGAAGTGGAGGAAGCAACAAAAAAACGTACCAAAGCTTTTATTAAAGCTCTCAAATCCAGGATCCAACCAAATCCATGAGAAAAATGGCAACTGAACTTGAGGTAGACAACAAGACCGTTAGAAATGCAGTAAAATATGATTTGAAGTTAAACTCTTACACAAGAACACCAAAACACTTGTTGACAACAGCAACAAATCCAACTTTAGCAATTTTTGGGAATCATGTTTATGGCCGCCTTCTAGCCCAGATCTAAACCCTCTGGATTCTGCTATTTGGGGCGTTTTAGAACATGCTACCAATAGAACATCACACAGCAATGTCCACTTTCTTAAAGATACTATTAAAGAAGAATGGGAGAAGTTGTCACCCAAATATTTGAGGAACACTTGTGCAAGTTTCAGGAAGCGTGTGAAGGCAGTTATTGAGAAAGAAGGAGGACACATAGAATAAAAACATTTTCTATTATGTACATTTTCTTGTGGCAAATAAATTCTCATGACTTTCAATAAACTAATTGGTCATACACTGTCTTTCAATCCCTGCCTCAAAATATTGTAAATTTTGCTTCCCCACCCTGTATAAATAATGCCAACTCCAAACATTTCAATGTGTTTTATAGTGAATAAAGTAAAACTACATTATGGAAATGCTTACATGTATAAACTGTCCTTCTAAAAATGTGAATAACATGAACAACCATGAAAAAACTGATATTTACTAAGAAAAATAAGTGCAATTTGAACTATTTTTTGCCTCTGCTTATCATTTGTAAATGTGTATTACAACTTACAGATCACAATGGATCTGCAAATATTGCAAATACTGCAAGTATCTACAAATATTTTTAGTAAATGACAGAACATTAGTAAAATTGCACTTACTTCTCTTAGGACATTTCTAGTTTTTCATATTTTTTTTTTTACGAAAGACTAGTTTGTAAATTTACACATTTTCATGTAATCTCACTTTTTTACTCTGAAACAGAGGAAACATTTGGAATTGTCATTATTTGTAGGTTTTTTTGGTAGCATTTTACTGATCTGACCCAGTTGACACTAAAGTAGGGCTTTATATGTTATATGTGTAATTTTTGCATTTGACAAATTCATCCTGCGGGCCAGATTTGGCTCCCGGGCCGCATGTTTGACACCTGTGCTTTCATGCATACTGGTCACTCCAGTGGACACCTATTCTATAGCTGTTTTCTTGTATATTCATGGATTTTGTTGTTCTTTTCGTTGTTTTTTTTTTTTTTTTTTTTTTTTTTTTACACATATCTTTATTAAAGTTTTAAGACACTACATATCTTTTCTGACATGAATTGGTAACCTTATGTAGATCTCTCCTGAGCATAAACCCCCAGAATCACAAGCCCTCCCCATATTTTTCACACAATTTATCACTAAATTGACGTTTCTGTGCGTCACAAATTAAACGTGTGGTGTCCTGCTGAGTGAGCATTTTTGCAACTTAAGGAAAAATAGGTTCATAAGAATTTTTTTTTCACTATTATTTTTTTTTAATGTATTTTTGAATTTTTTAAAATTATTATTTATTTTTTTAAACTGTATTTTTCAGAAGAAATTTTTCAATTGCATTGTTTTTTCATGCCTAAAGAGGAATAAAAACTCTCAGGAAAAATTTTTGATTAAGGTTCTCGTAAAGGGTTAACCTGCTGTTGACTTTTAACCGCACATCCTCCTATAGGAGACTGATTGGAGATGCTGTTTTTTCCTTACATTCACTCTCATTATGTTTCATTTATATGTAATTTTCCATCCCCGCCTCCGTCCTCCTGGTCACATATACATAGAGTCGAAGTGAATTTTCTTTCCTAAATCAAGTACCTTCTTGTTTATGTACATCTTTTGTTTGCACTGCCTGTTTTGTTCCATTGTTTGCCCGAGTGTGCTCCGAGCCTCTGCCTTCAGTAATTCATATACAGTGAGTGCATATGTGCTAGGCAGGGAGGATGAAAGAGGAAAATATTGGCTCTCCAGGTGATGCTTTGTGTGAGCTTTTGTGTGTACATTAAATAGCCTCAGGTTGTTTTCTATGCTCCGTCGTAAGTATAGACTCCACCAGTGCTGGAACCAAACAAAAAAAAGGGTTTTTAAACAGTCTGTTCAGTGGAGAATGTACTCATAAGTCATTTGAGACACTCGCTGAAGGTGTGTGGCTATGAAATGCCATGCAATTTTGAAGGAATTTTTTTTGGAAAGCTGCAAAAAAAAAAAAAAAAACAGAATCTGAGTCTAATAAAGGATGTACAGTGGAAGTGCATTCCTATCTCTGTGTTGTCATATATTGATGCTCAGTCATTAAATCCTGGCGCCATTTTTCAATGCCCTGGGTTCTGCTATAGTGCCGTGTACGTACAGGTGAATCCAATAAAAGTCTATGGAATTCCTTACACTGCAGACATTACACAGGCCAAATGAAGTTATTAACCCTTCTACCATTGTAACAGGCTGCCGAGATTTCTCAATGTTTTTTTTTTGCAATAAAAGTGTCAGAAAATGTATTTTTTGCCAATTCTTTTGCACTCAACTTTCAATATCTGGCCATTATCGTTAATTATCGTCATTAATAAATGCGTAAAGCAGTGTACTGTAGCAAAATAACAACAAAGAAGAAACAGACTTGATTATAGAAATAAACTTTCAAATATTTTACATGTAGGGATGGGAATCGTTAAGAATTTACCGATTCTGATTCCATTATCGATATTGCTTATCGATCCGATTCCTTATCGATTCTCTTATCGATTCTCATTGGGTGAGGGAATAAAAGAGTACAAACAGGTGTGTTTGCATTAGCTGTCTTTTATACTATTTCCATCTCTGCACAAAAAAATATACCATATACAGTGTGTACAAATAATAATAACAGATGACACCGGCCTGGTTCGGGGGGGCATACAGTGAAAGTGAAACTAAAGACACTTTGCTAATTCCTTTATTGCTGCATTTCTACTACGTGGAACCGGTTCGACTCGGCTCGGCTTGTCTCCCGTTGTTGTGCACCTCATTTCCTTTCCCTTCTTACCTTCGGAAACTTGTATTTGAGGAGTTACGACGTTTGTTGCCCACACCGGAACCGGCCCGTCGTTCACTCTGCCGCTACATTCACAAGCGCCGCTGAGTATCAAATATGTGACATTCCTGTAAATGATTCACATGCTGTGGACAAATGTTTGAGGATACTGGAGGGATTCCACCCTTTTGAAGACATGGAAGCTTTGACAGTGTTCCAGTGGACCTGCTGTCGTCTGTTTTGACCGTTTCTGCCTCAACGCCATGTTGGCTACGTTCTGACTAAAACAATGCAGCGTACGTGTGACGTCATCGCGCATGCACAACGAAGGCGGAATCGATAAGCAGGAAGGCAAACGATTCCAAGGAATCGAGCTACTGGGAACCGGTTCTTTTTGATTCTTGATTCCCATCCCTATTTGTGGTAGTTCCCAAATACATTTCTCTCTAGATTTCACCTTTTTTTTTTAAGTGATTTATCAACATTTATTTTACTGTTATCCTCTGTATTTTGTGTTTATTCAGTGAAAATCATGTATTTTCCTTAATTTAATGTACTGAGCATATAGATGTTCATTAAAGCTCTGATTAAAGTTGAGGGTTATTAGATCAGAAACAGAGTAAACGGAAGAAAAAGTCATCTTTTCAGTAAAATCTATCATTAACTGAACATAAAACAAGTGTCTCCATCCACTGTCATTGATCCAACTCCATGGGTTTTACTGGTGAATCAATGTTGTAGAAGATGACGGTGTTTCCATGGTAACTACGGAGCCTCTGAACGTCCAAATGGGTCATATCTGATGACCATGAAAAGATGACAAACTGCATTGTACACCAATTATTTCCATGGATTGATGGGATTAGTGGATCAACAGTTATTAAACTTTTTATATCAGTAGATGACTTTGGTCGCTGGAGGATGTTTGGGTCTTTATATGTTAATATATTTGTGGAAATTACCAAAAATAATCACTTAAAGGTACATTTGCATATCCTCCTGAGACCCAGCAATGCATTTTTCACCGCTTTACTTAAAAAAAAAAAAAAAGTCCACTGAAAAGGACATTCTATTAAAAAAAAATGTAAAAATGTATCCGAAAAAAACTGTTGCATCACGCTGTTTCCAATTAAGGGAATTATTTAATTTAAAATGATGAAAATGTTTACTTACTGGGAGGATATAAAATTCCAAAATGTGCTTCAAAAGGGTTCGTGGCATCGAGTCACAGTATGTTTCCATGAACTTGTTTTTTGTCCAGGGGGTGTGGGGGTGTTATCAACAGGCTCCGACCAACATGTCTGTGGATGCAGTTGGACAGACCTGCAGCCAATCAGAGCAACGGTCACGGACAAAAGCCAACGCTGGACAAGAAGCAGTCACAGATGGCACCTCATCATCACATCAAACCCCATCTGATCAACCCCTTATCAGATAAATGGGTGTGATTGGCTGTAGTCGATCGAGGCTCGGTGGAGATCAGCCTGGGTGGGAGCGGTGCCAGACTGATCTGCCAGATGTGTCTGAATCCAAGGCTAACAAGACAGAGCGAAACCAGGAGGAACTCTGGAGGAGCTGCTTTTTTACTGTCATAGAAAGAAACATGATGGTGATGGAGCTGATGATCCACTGATGATATAATATGAATGTCCTTGTATATTGTAAGTGGGCTGTTATGATCATACTAACCCATTATTTTTAAATTCTCATGTTTTGAAGTTTAAAGACTTGGTTTATTAAAGAACCATGCAAATCGTGTTTAAACAACATCTTAAGACAGTCTTGTTTAACCCTTTCATGCATACTGGTCACTCCAGTGGACAGCTATTCTACAGCTGTTCCCTTGTATATTCATGGATTTTGTTGTTCTTTTCGGTTTTTTTTGTTTTTTTTTACACATATCTTTATTAAAGTTTTAAGACACTACATATCTTTTCTGACATGAATTGGTAACATTATGTAGATCTCTCCTGAGCATAAACCCCCAGAATCACAAGCCCTCCCCATAGTTTTCACACAATTTATCAGTAAATACATGTTTCTGTGCATCAAAAATTAAACGTGTGGTGTCCAGCTGAGTGGACATTTTTGCAACTTCATGAAAAATAGGTTCATGAGAATTTTTTTTTTCATTATTATTTTTTTTAATGTTTTTTTTTTTTTTTTATTTTAAAAATTATTTTTATTATTATTATTTTTTATTTATTTTTCAGAAGAAATTTTTCAATCGCATTGTTTTTTTTCATGCCTAAAGAGGAATAAAAATGCTCAGGAAAAAATGTTGATTAAGGTTCTCATTATTCGTGCATGAAAGGGTTAAGTAGACATTTTAAATCCAAACTGACACAGGGCTGCGACAAACTGATTACACTTAATGTATTTATTGCATTTTAACTGTATTTTAATTGCATCTTAAATTGTATTTTAAACTGTATTTTAATTGCCTTGCACTGTAAAGCACTTTGTGACTCCTGGTCTGTGAAAAGTGCTCTATAAATAAAATTTACTCACTTACTTCCTTTGTTATGTTCAAAAAAGCATATCTATCTATCTATCTATCTATCTATCTATCTATCTATCTATCTATCTATCTATCTATCTATCTATCTATCTATCTGTCTGTCTGTCTGTCTGTCTGTCTGTCTGTCTGTCTGTCTGTCTGTCTATCTATCTATCTATCTATCTATCTATCTATCTATCTATCTATCTATCTATCTATCTATCTATCTATCTATCTATCTATCTATCTATCTATCTATCTATCTATCTATCTATCTATCTATCTATCCATCCATCCATCCATCCATCCATCCATCCATCCATCCATCCATCCATCCATCCATCCATCCATCCATCCATCCATCCATCTATTCATTCATTCATTTATTTATTTTTAAATTTTTTACTCTGCCCTCCAAAGGAGAGGCCAGGGGCATTGTTTTTGGTTTGGTTTGTTTGTTAACACTCTAGCAGCAAAACTATTGGTTGAATTCATACCAGATTTGGTTTATCGATTGCCACTGTCCCAAAATAGAACTCATTGCATTTTGAGAACAGTAGGTCAAAGTTCAAATTTTAATGAATTTTTAAAATCTTTTTTTTTCCCCCATTTACTTATAATGGGCGATATTTCAAATTTCTGTAGCAGCAAAACTGTTGGTTGAATTTATACCAAATTAGGTTTATAGATTGCCAGTGACCCAGAGTAGATGTGATTACATTTTGGGAAAAGTAGGTCAAAGTTAAAATTTTTCTGAATTTTTAAAATCTGTTTTCATCTCCCATTTACTTATAATGAGCAAAATTTCAAATGTCTATAAAAACATCCATTTTTTTCAATTTAGTTCAGACTTGGCACATATATAGAGGTAACTGATATGCTGACATCAGCACACGAATCGACATGATGACATCAGCCGGATCGATGCAAAAATAAGATCCAATATGTGTGAGGGGCGGGGTTTGTTGTAGCTGGAACCACTTGTTATTGGTGTTGTTCTTATTATTCTAGTTCAGTTGACTTTAACAAATGCATAATTCATATTACTTTTACTTTGAAGGATGCATGAATGAATTTTTTAAAAAATTTCTGGTAAGTACAAAACACATGTATATAAAGAACATACAACTGATACAATTAGTAACTTAAAAAGGAAGACGCTGAAGCCAGAAGTTTGTTTATGCTTCTCCTTCTCCTTTCCTTTGAATTACCTGAAATTGCAACAATCTATTTATCTATCTAGCTGTCTATATGTGTGTGTGAGAGTTATGGCTGTAATTGGGGAAAAAAAAAGATATATATATATATATTTCTTTTTCTTTCTACTTGACACCATGTATTGCATAGCTTAAGCGGTAAAGTAGGCAGGCATTAATAAGGTTTGCTTCTGCCTGAGCCTTTTTCAGTCAAATTGTATTATTTCTCTCTTCTATTGATTTGAAATGCATATATTACTGAAAATAAACAAAAAAAAATTAAAAATTACAGCTTTATTATTATCTTGGTTTAATAAAATCATGATCAGTGAGCCTGTTTACATGCACATTAATACTCCGATCATTATGCGATTTCAGGAGTTATCAGATTATTGAAGTGACCATGTAAACGGTGTAATCTGATATGTTTTATCAGATAACAGCAGTAATCTGATTACAGGAAATCAGATTGACACACTTAACTTCATTTTCAGCCAAGCTAACATGTTTAGATGCGTTTTGAAAGTTGGGTTTTAGTCAGACTAAGGCAATAATGCAGTGTCATGTGACCCCGCTGAGTGTAATCGGAATTAACTGATCATTAATTCTCTTGGTGAGCAGCTTCAGTTTTTCATGACAGCGCTCCACGTATGATATTCAACTGTACTCACTATGAAAAAGTACACTGATGGTCAAGGGCGTCACAGATGGACCGCCCACTACTTTTTGATTCATAACTTTTGAACCAGACAAGTTTAAGACAAATATTCCACATAATTGTAAAGGTCTAAATGCCATCTTAAACATACTCAAAGGGCAAAATTTGCTTTCAAATATTTTAAATGAAAAATATCAAAAACTACTGCACCACGGATGGGCAAAAAATGAACGTCTATTTTTTTTTGCAAGAATTACAAAGTTCTCAAAAGTGAAGTTCTTCTGACATTTTCATCCTAAAATGTATTCAGTGTATGCCCTAAACCCTCTATTTTACAACCGAATAATTGGTTAGAAAAAAATATTTTATCATACCTAAATAGCAAGAGTTTTGACAAATGGCAGCGTCACGGATGGACAACAAAAGTAAATATCAAATTAAACTTTTTATTGCAATTATCAATGTCATATACTTTTTTTTTTTTTTTTACAATATTTACAACATAAAAATATTAACATTATGTTCAAATTTATTTTGCATAGATATATGCATTTATTAATTTTAAACACTGTGTGTTTAGAATATGACATAAAAAATAAAATAGTCAAATATCAATGTATTTGGAATAAATTTCGCTTATTTATGAGAGTTTATAAAACGAACTCAGAATGACGGCACAAAACTGTCACTTTCCAAACATTCACACTTATAAAACTCTTTTTTTCACCATTTTTTTTCTCATTTCAAAATACATTTTCCTGAAAATATAAGTAATTACCCACCCAAAAATATAAGTTTGGTGTAGATTATTGTAATTTTTTTTTTTTTTTTTTTTTTGGACCAGCTGTTAACTTTCCCTTGACTTGGCCCTGATATAACAGCGCAGAAATGCAAGAAATCCACATGTCAAGCTTTTGCTACTGTTTTCATTCACTTCATTCATACTTTACAATAATAAAGCCTCTATCGAACACCTGCCAACAGAAGGTGGTGTTACTGTATGACTGTACAACACTTACAGTCTCCTTCCACCAACTGAAACTGAACATTAACTCCATTGTACTGGAGGTGAGAACACCTGCTGTCAAACACCTGTAGATATGTAGGAACACTTGAGTCGTAGATGGAGCAGGATGTAAACACACAGTCCTTATTATGCGACTGCACTGATTAACATTCTGAATGGATTATGGAGTTGATGGAATGCACAGTTATTGTCTCGGTTGCTAATACCCTGACAGCTGCTGCATATAATTGATATGGATGTGATGGTATGGGGGTTCCAGAACCCACCTGGCATCTGGGGTCTTTCTGTGTGCTGTTCACATGTTTTCCTCATGTCTGCATGGGTTTCCTCTCACAGTCCAAACAGGTGCAGGTCAGTGGGTGAATGCATGGGTGTAGGTGAGCATGGATGCCTGTGTCTATGTTGGACTGGTTTCGTCTTTTGTCTAACCCTTTCATGCACGAATTATGAGAACCTTAGTCAAGATTTTTTTCTTCAGTGTTTAGCCATGAAAAAAACAATGCGATCGAGTTTTTTTTTTTTTTTTCTATGGAGTTACAAAACTATCCATGCATTTAATTTTTGAAGTAAAGAAACATGTTTAAAACCCAATATCAGAGAGTGATATGAAAACAATGAAATAAAAACATTTTTAATGCTGCTAATCTGATGTCTTCTCACATTTTAACATATTCTAATGCTAGTAATGACTCACTTCATGGAGATAATATGCACAAAAAAAAAACCTTCTTGTCTAACAAATAACAATTGATTTACACTCAAACATGTTAGTGCAGATCAGGTTTATCAAGAACAGCAAAGTTACAGTAATGATCTGAATTACAGTGTATGGGATGGTGCATAAGCGTCCACTGTGTTGGCTGATATGGAACTAAAACAACAAAACCCATTAATATACAGTACAGGCCAAAAGTTTGGACACACCTTCTCATTCTTCACATTTTCTTTATTTTCATGACTATTTTCATTGTAGATTCTCACTGAAGGCATCAAAACTATGAATGAACACATGTGGAATTATGTACTTAACAAAAAAGTGTGAAATAACTGAAAACATCTCTTATATTCTAGTTTCTTCAAAGTAGCCACCCTTAGCTCTGATGACTGCCTTGCACACCCTTGGCATTCTCTTGATGAGCTTCAAGAGGTAGTCACCTGAAATGGTTTCCACTTCATAGCTGTGCCTTGTCAGGGTTACTTAGTGGAATTTCTTGCCTTATTGATGGGGTTGGGACCATCAGTTGTGTTGTGCAGAAGTCAGGTTGATGCACAGCTGACAGCCCTATTGGACAACTGTTAGAATACATATTATGGCGAGAACCAATCAGCTAAGTAAAGACAAACGAGTGGCCATCATTACTTTAAGAAATGAAAGTCAGTCAGTCTAGAAAATTTCAAAAACTTTGAATGTGTCCCCAAGTGCAGTCGCAAAAACCATCAAGCGCTCCAACGAAACTGGCTCACATGAGGACCGCCCCAGGAAAGGAAGACCAAGAGTCACCTCTGATGCTGAAGATAAGTTCATCTGAGTCACCAGCCTCAGAAATCGCAAATTAACAGCAGCTCAGATTAGAGACCAGATGAATACCACACAGAGCTCTAGCAGCAGACACATCTCTACAACAACTGTTGAGAGGAGACTGCGTGAATCAGGCCTTCATGGTCAAATAGCTGCTAGGAAACCACTGCTCAGGAGAGGCAACAAACACAAGAGATTTATTTGGGCCAAGAAACCCAAGGAATGGACATTAGACCAGTGGAAATCTGTGCTTTGGTCTGATGAGTCCAAATTTGAGATCTTTGGATCCAACCGCCGTGTCTTTGTGCGACGCAGAAAAGGTGAACGGATGGATGCTACATGCCTGGTTCCCACCGTGAAGGATGGAGGGGGAGGTGTGATGGTGTGGGGGTGCTTTGCTGGTGACGCTGTTGGGGATTTATTCAAGATTGAAGGCAACCTGAATCAGCATGGCTACCACAGCATCCTGAAGTGACATGCCATTCCATCCGGTTTGCGTTTAGTTGGACCATCATTTATGTTTCAACAGGACAATGACCCCAAACACACCTCCAGGCTGTGTGAGGGATATCTGACCAAGAAGGAGAGTGATGGAGTGCTGCGCCAGATGACCTGGTCTCCACAGTCACCGGACCTGAACCCAATCGAGATGGTTTGGGGTGAGCTGGACCGCAGAGTGAAGGCAAAAGGGCCAACAAGTGCTAAGCATCTCTGGGAACTTCTTCAAGACTGTTAGGAAACCATTTCAGGTGACTACCTCTTGATGCTCATCAAGAGAATGCCAACAGTGTGCAAGGCAGTCATCAGAGCTAAGGGTGGCTACTTTGAAGAAACTAGAATATAAGAGATGTTTTCAGTTATTTCACACTTTTTTGTTAAGTACATAATTCCACATGTGTTCATTCATAGTTTTGATGCCTTCAGTGAGAATCTACAATGTAAATAGTTATGAAAATAAAGAAAATGCAAAGAATGAGAAGGTGTGTCCAAACTTTTGGCCTGTACTGTACAAGAGAACAGCTGGAGAATAACTGTCCACTGGAGTGGACAGTGCATGAAAGGGCTAATGAGCAGACCAGAAGAGCTGCTCATGAGCCTCTTTATGCCCAATAGTTCACGTCTTCAGTCTGTTACTCTGCTCGTTTACTGAGCGTGTGCTGTACTGTGCACATCATCCCACTCACTGGCCGACACGTGTGAAAAAAACTTCTCAACTTCCCCAACTTCCATCTGAATGGAGTGAAAAATAATTCTTGTATCTACATTAGGGTGCATCAAACCCCCCTTTTGTCAAGTGTTTTTCCTGTCCCTAGTCTAAAAAGTTTCCATTTGACTAGAAAACACTACCTGTAAAATATTAATTAATTTTGACCATGTTTAGGTGGGCCACCGTGCGTTTGAAAATTTGAACTGCAAGGTTGCTGAATTTTCCTTCAACTTCCGAAGTTGCTCAAATATGCTTTATAAACCTTACTATCAATAGTTTAAGCCCTAATTAAAATATAAACTAAAAAAAATACAATAAATTTGATCCTAGATTAACCATCTGGTGCTGTCGTGTAAAATTTACGACCGTAAGTGGGAGACATCTCTGGTCTCTTTGACGCTCCTCTCCAGTTGTATTTATGTCTGTACTCCCATCTATGTAGTGGAACTTTGTCGACTAACGGTCCCACAGACAAAGTCAGAGATCGAGCAGAATTCGAGCCGCATAAAGTGTTTATTCATACACACAATAAACACTGAGTTGACATCTGCAGAAACAACTGACTTTTTCGCTCTGGGAGACCACTTTTATACCATCTAAAGTAGGTTGGGTTTAGCTACAAACATACCCATTTTTATCATATTTTGAACATTAATCTAGTCACGTTGGAAACCCCCCTCTCAGCTTGTCCCCGATAGGGTGAGGTTTCTTTGGTGTCGGTCAGGATTGGTCAAACATATATAAATATGTAACTTTTTCCCGGAAAATGTAAGGTACTTCCCAGAATGTTCAAAAATTTCTACTCACGTGTACTTCTTTTGCACACCACGTTTTCCGGAACTTTCCATGAGCTCACATGTTCATTCTGCCCGCCCCGTTTTGTAACTTTGCATAAATTCCCTGGTTCCTTCAGTGACTGCACATTTTCATTCTTTTTGTGGCTCTCCCAGGAAATAAGTCAACCACTCTGTTACAACCGTCACATTGTACTGAAATTTAACTTCTGGCATGCAAATGAATACTTTTGAATATAAATTAATACTTTGATTAAAATGCTGGTTTTTTGACACCACACAACCTGCCTCCCTTTTCTTCAGTTCAGCAGGTACCAGATTTCTTTTTCCAGACTAGGGTGGGCGGCTGTGGCTCAGTTGGTAGAGCGGGTCACCCAAAGGGTCGGCGGTTCGAATCCTGGCTCCGACTGTCCACATGTCGAAGTGTGAACCCTGAACCCTAAACCCTTGCTCCCAGTAGAGCCAGGTTGTGCCTTGCATAAGTTCAGTTCATTTACCATAACACATTTTCAGTGTAAATATGCTAAGGGCAAACCACCCATGAGTAGAGAAGAGAAGAAGGTGAAACACCCTGGGGGTCCTTTGAAGAGAAAAGATGGCCCTGCAGATGAATGGGAGGAAGTGATTGGCCCTTCACTGAATGCTATTCCAGCCACTCAGCTTTCTTTGGTCAGAACAGTCCTTCAAAGGTACAGATCACCGCCAACAGAAAAGCCATTACAAGACAGCAAAACCATAGCAAAAGAAATATCTCTAGAAGTTGAGGGAATATGTTCCACCAAAGGCCCACCATACCTGTGTTCTAGCTGTGTGTGATGTGATCAGCCTCTGGAAAGACTGTCAGAACCCTGGCTGATCAAAAACCTTGCCAGTTTTTGTTTATTTACTTCTTATGAGTTTATAGCAAACAGGAATGAAAAAACAAACCAGTCAAAACTTTGGATTTTTGAACCTGCCGAATTCGGCAGTCTTGCAAGTCAAATTTTCAAACGCCCGGTGGCCCACATAAACAAAAGCAAATTTAGTTAAAATTTTGCAGGAATTACTTTTTCCCTAAATGGAAAAAAGTTAGACTAAGGACATGTAAAAAGCAAACACTTTGCAAAAAAAATGGGGGGTTTGATGCATGAGTACATTCCATCCGTTTACCAGGTGCTCGCGGATGCGTAAACAGAATGAGAATACCAGCAGGTGTACGGAGCGGTGCCGACCACCGCCAACAGAAGGGAAAACGAAACTTATCACTCATTTCTCTTTTCTCTTCCTGCTGAAGCTATACTTTTAAACCTTACCAGTGAAAACGCTGCAATATTAGTATCACATTAGTGTTACCTCTGTCGTCTCCATGTTTGTTATTACTGACTTTCGTCTTCTTCTTCTCAAAAAACTTTCCTCTTCTTCGTGGTATTTGTCCAGTATGGTTAATTCAGAGCGGCGCCCCCTGGTGGATTAATTGACAAACACTCATTCCAACACATTAAATGTCAGTAGCAGCACTTTGTTCCAGTCAGACTAATGACAACGACAATAAAGCACATTTACAAAAGGAACTAAGAACTGGAATGGGATTATTAAGTACTCGTATCGGTACTCGGTATCGGCAAGTAATCAAATGTAAATACTCGTACTCGGTCTGGAAAAAAGTGGTATGGGTGCATCCCTAGTCTGTAGCAGCAAAACTATTGGTTGAAGTCATACCAAATTAGGTTTATAGATTGCCAGTGATGCAGAATAGATGTCATAACATTTTGGGAAAAGTAGGTGAAAGTTTAGATTATTTATGAATTTTTAAAATCTTTTTTTTTCCCCATTTACTTATAATGGGCGAATTTTCACGTCTATAAAAACATCAATTTTGTTTTAATTTATTTACTTTATGTACTCTGTATCGGCAAGTACTCAAATGTAAGTACTCGTACTTGTACTCGTTCTGGAAAAAAGTGGTATCGGTGCATCCCTAACAAAAATGTCATTTGTTTATGAGATTAAAGTTGTCATATTCTGACAACAAAGCCATAATATTACCAGAATCTAGTGGTGCCCTGCTGGTCCACAGCAGTAGTATCTGTGTTGGATAAAGTACTGGATCTGAACTAGACTCAGTAAATCTCCTCAGTCCCAGTAGATCATGCATATATTCACTGTGGTCAGTCCACGGTCTACTGGAAATGCACTTTGGATCAGCTGGTTCTGGGCCCTAGTTTTGGACCCTGGTTGTCAATGATGATGAAACCATGTATATTTGTTTCAGGTAAAAATAGCGCTGATCCCCTCCACCCTGGATCAGGTCAGGATCCTCCATTTGTGTCCACATGTCAGTGGTCATGGACCACTTGTTCTTTGGTAGCTCATATGGATCCATGTCCAGTCCAATTGTCCTTCATTTAATTTCATATTTCACATTTTCCCAGTCTCGCTGTGTTTACTGCTATACTCCGTCATGTTGAGCAGGTTGGTTTTTGCCACTCAGTCTGACTTAGAGGGGCGTGGCCTGGGGGGAAGTGACGTATGTGCATACCAAGGTTATAATAGTTTTGGATTTTTCATTATAGTTTCGTTTTATTTAGTTCTGACTTTTTTTTTTCTCTAATTCAGTTAGTTTTAATTAGTTTTTAGAGCAGGTTTGCTAGTTTTTATTACTTTTCGTTATTTTCTAAATGCTTAGTTTTAGTTTAGTTTTATTTTTTTAATATCTTTTCTCTTCTTCTCCGTCGTATTCAAATAAATCCCAGACAGGACTCTGCTGCTTTCTCCAAACTTTAGTCTCCATGTTTCCAGGTAGAGTGGGGACCAGAAGACGACTGGAAACCACAAGTGACGAGAAGTGACGGACCGTTAAATATCATATGGTGCCAGCAGCTAAAATTGCTAGAGGGATATAAATCGATTTCGTATCAATCAACACTGACAAAGATGAAAACGAAGGGAATTTCATCCATAGTTTTTATACGTTTTAGTTAGTTTTATAAGCACACAATACAGTTTCAGTTAGTTATCGTTTTTTTTTCTTTTAATTATACATTTTATTTACTTCAGTTAACGAAAATGTTTTTACAATTCTAGTTTTCATCATTTTGTTAGTTTTCGTTAATGATAATAACCTTGGTGCATACCCTCTATACACAAAGGTTACCTGGGTAATCTTGTTTGGATGGATGTCAATGACCCAATTAATAAAACCTAAGAACAGTTTTAAATATGAAGGACAGTCAAAAAGTTCTCAGACAAATGTGATAAAACATTTATTTATCAAAATAACATTATTTTTCTACATGAACTCCATTAGAGTCTAAATCCTGTTGCAGTCTACAGGGGTTGGACAAAATAATGGAAACACCTTCACCTCAAGATGATAATGCCCCAATCCATACAGCTAGAATTGTTAAAGAATGGCATGAGGAACATTCTAATGAAGTTGAGCATCTCGTATGGCCGGCACAGTCCCCAGACCTCAACATTATTGAGCATTTATGCTCAGTTTTAGAGATTCAAGTAAGACGTCGATTTCCACCGCCATCGTCTCTAAAAGAGTTGGAGGGTATTCTAACTGAAGAATGGCTTAAAATTCCTTTGGAAATAATTCACAAGTTGTATGAATCAATACCTCGGAGAATTGAGGCTGTAATTGCCACAAAAGGCGGACCTACACCATATTAAATTATATTTTGTTGATTTTTTTAAGGTGTTTCCATTATTTTGTCCAACCCCTGTATGTTTCCGTCAGTACATTCATTCTTTGTAGAGTTTTTGGGCTTGTCTTTGACACAGTTTTTGTCTTTGATGTTTGTCTGAACTTTTGGACTCTCCATCATTCATGCCGTTTTGTTCTGTGTTTCTAGGCAGATGTTTTGGTTGTTGGAAAAACCACCGTCTGATTTTCACAGGCTTCTGACAAGTGTCTAATTGTTGATACAGTCACTTCTTACTTCACTGTTCATCACGAGCAGATGGTTATAATCTGAGGTACCGCTGATGTTAGCTTACATGAATCAGTACTAATTTTTTTCCAGGGTTATACCTCAAACCTGTGGTCAGTTACACTGGTCTACAATTTTTTTTAGAAATGATCTGCTTCAGAGATTAAATGTGCTAAATTTTATGTATTTTAATAAGATTACTTGGAAAACAAATGGCCAAAGTGCTGGTTTGCTGATGTTTTCAAGGTGTATCATAAAGTGTTATTACACATACAGGGTGGGGAAGCAAAATTTACAATATTTTGAGGCAGGGATTGAAAGACAGTGTATGACCAATTAGTTTACTGAAAGTCATGAGAATTTATTTGCCACAAGAAAACTGACATAATAGAAAATGTTTTTATTCTATGTGTCCTCCTTCTTTCTCAATAACTGCCTTCACACGCTTCCTGAAACTTGCGCAAGTGTTCCTCAAATATTGGGGTGACAACTTCTCCCATTCTTCTTTAATAGTATCTTTAAGAAAGTGGACATTGCTGTGTGATGTTCTATTGGTAGCATGTTCTAAAACGCCCCAAATAGCAGAATCCAGAGGGTTTAGATCTGGGCTAGAAGGCGGTCATAAACATGATTCCCAAAAATTGCTAAAGTTGGATTTGTTGCTGTTGTCAACAAGTGTTTTGGTGTTCTTGTGTAAGATTTTAACTTCAAATCATATTTTACTGCATTTCTAACGGTCTTGTTGTCTACCTCAAGTTCAACTGCCGTTTTTCTCATGGATTTGGTTGGATCCTTTAGGATTTTGGATTTGAGAGCTTTAATAAAAGCTTTGGTACGTTTTTTGTTGCTTCCTCCACTTCCAGACTTTGTCGTAATAGTTTTGCTCATAGTCATTCTCCTCTTTCCATTCTAAACAGTCTTTATGGACACTCCAACTATTTTTGAAATCTCCTTTGGTGTGACGAGTGCATTCAGCAAATCACACACTCTTTGACGTTTGCTTTCCTGATTACTCATATGGGCAAAAGTTTCTGAAAAGGTATGGATAATAGTGTTAGGTATGATTATGACATCAATATATGTTTGGTTTCAAAACAATTGACATAGTGCCTGCTGAGAAAAAACAACTAAATGTTCATTGTAAATTTTGCTTCCCCACCCTGTATATATTGGTTTATGTACAATACAGTAGATTCATAAATCTTCCATTAGATAGAGCCTGTAAAGCACAGGTGTCAAACATGCGGCCCGGGGGCCAAATCTGGCCCGCCAAAGGGTCCAATCTGGCCCGCGGGATGAATTTGTGAAATGCAAAAATTACACTGAAGAAATTAATCATTTTAGTTCCGGTTCCAAAAACAGACCAATTTAATCTCCAGTGGTCGGATCAGTAAAATACTATTATAATAACCTATAAATACTCACAACTCCACATTTTTCCCTTCGTAAATGTAAACATTTTCAAGCCATTTTACTGTATTTACACTAAAACAAACTAACATTTCACAAAAATACGAATAACCTCAACAAATATGCACATTTTGAAATGTCTGAAGTGTAATTTGAACAATATTCTGCCTGTTAGTAAATGTTTTGTGTATTTGTAGATCCACTGTGATCTGTACGTTGTAATGTACATGTGTAAATGATAAACTGAGGCCGAATATTGTTAAAATTGCACTTAGTTTTCTTAAGAAATTTCAGTTTGTTCATGTTATTTACATTGTTTTAAAGGATAGTTGGCAAATGTAAACCTTTTCATTGCATAATTTTACTTTTTTTGCTCTAAAACATAGAGGAAAGTTTAACATTGACATTTTTTTATATATTATTATGTTATTATTTCACTGGTCCAGCCCACCGCAGATCAAATTTGGCTTAATGTGGCCCCTGAACTAAAATGAGTTTGACACCCCTGCTGTAAAGTGAATGTATTGTCAGGTGCAGACAGTGTTTTGAAGTAGATCTGGTAGCTCTGAGACAAATATTCCTTTGGAGTAAAACCCATTTTCTTGTTAATTCTCGAATTTCACGTTTTAACCCATCTTGGAAACTTCAGCCAACCAGCATTTTTGACTGGATTTTTCTTTATCAGAGACTCAGACGTGGTAAAATGTCACTACTTTTGTCCTGGAAGCATTTTACTTGTAGACCAGTGTTATCAGGACAGACCCCATTTGTCGATTTTTTCCGGTGATTTCAGAGTAGCGTCGCCTAACCTCATCAGCTACCAACAGGAACAGGCGGTCGGTGCTCGACATCCCGACAGACGACGACCTTGTAAGACGTTTATAGAAATACTCGTCTAATTCATCATAGTGCAGAGTATGCCATGTGATTCAAGCTGAGGTATTTTTTTTTTTTATTTAGTTCAAGGCTGCATCACAGTGAAATTGAAAAATGTCTGCTCACGCTGTAAAGTTTCCAAAACATAACGGTTGTTCAGGGCATTGAGTTCATTCTTTCTTAAGGTTACTGAAGTGACATTGAAGAGGTGGTGCTGTTCACGAAGTTAAATCCAAAGCGCCGTAGACAGGAGAAAAAACATATGGAGAAAAAAAATACTGTGCTTTGATGACATTGAACTACAAACAGGATCTGACTAGAGAGAGCTTGAGGAAAATGCACAAAAAGTCAATTAAGTCCAGTTATGAATGTAAACTTTAATAGGGCTAGTTGTGCAGTTTCCAGCACTAGATCTCAGAGGCTTTTGGATCCATACAGAACAGGTGTTACTGAACCGAAGCTTTATGAACTGGAATTTTGGCATACCCAAAATGGATGACTTCTGGTGTTTTTTTTTTTTTTGTTTTTCACGACAGGTGGTACCAAAGGTTTGGGTTCATTACCATCTACATCTACTATATTTGAACAGAACAGACAAAAAACAAACACAAGAGTCTGGTCTTGACTTTCTGTTGTCATATGTAGAGCAGGATGAGAGGAAGAGTAAACATAAACCTTCAAATAAACATAGCATAGCAATAATGAAATCGAAATAGGCAGATAAATGGGACAAACATCTAGTTTTTACCACTACGAGCAGAAGGACGTCACCGCTGTGGTCAAAGCAGATCATGTGACAGCTGTGGGACGATAAAAATCAGACAAAATCCGATGAAAAAAATGCTACGATCACAATGCAGGTCTTAATGCTAAATTAGGACGATTATGTGTTGAAATCTGCTGTTATAATTAGGGATGAGAATGGAGAACCGGTTCTTTTTGAGAACCAGTTCCCAGTACACTGTAAACCCGGAATTTGTATTGACTAAAATGCTTCAATTACAATGCACTTAAATGATATAAGTTTTATGATGTTACTCTAAAATGTTCAGTATATTCTACTAATTTGTAGACATAGTTGAAAGTACAAAAAAGTTTAAGTTGAATGGAATTAAATCACTCAGTTTTAGTCATGACCACACCTTTTTATCTTCGCATTGCATTGTGGGTATTGGGCATGTTGTTGAAAATGTGTTATTTTTCTGTGCAGGGGTTCAGTGGGGTTGTGCTGTTAGTGTTCATTTGGATTTAATGTGTGTATGGCAGTGTTTATTGGCCTTTTTGTGTTGGTTTTTGTATTTTTGTAGAGCTGCACCATGAGTCAGAGCCAGAGGAAGAACAATGGATTTACTGTTCATCTAAGAATGTCATTGTACAGTGGAAATCTTAATGTTTTGTCAAATTAAAAGCACTTCCTGTACTGGTAAATGACATTGAGCTATCTTCCATTTATGCTACAACATATTAAACTGAATAATGTCAAAATGATTTTGGTCAGAAATAGGATTTTGAGTTTGATCAACTTAAAAAAAGTTGTTTAATCGATAATAAATTAATCTGGCTGCAATTGAGAAAATTAGTCAGTGTAACCTAAAATCCTGAGTTGAATGGTTGGATAGTGGGGTTGATTTTACAACAGATTTAAAGTACAAATAACTTGTCTTTTAGTGTTTTCTACTTAATAGTTTAAGTTCAATACTTTTAGCATTAAAGTTGAACCTACTTAAACCAATTGATTAGTCGATCATTACTCAAATCATTTAAGTGCAATCACTTGCCTCAAATTTTTGGAGTAAATTCTACTTATCCGGGCTTACAGTGTAGCTCAATTCCTTGGAATCGCTTGCCTGCCTGCTTAACAGTTCTGCTTATCGATTCCGCTTTCGTTGCACATGCATGATGACTTCACACGTACGCTGCATTGTTTTGGTGGAACGTAGCCAACATGGTGTCGAGACAGAAACACTCCAAACTATGGCTACATTTCATGCGAACAGACGACACCAGGGAAACTTGTAACACTTGCAAAGCTTCCATTTGTTCAAAGGGGGGAAATCCTTCCAATATGCTCAAATGTTAGTCCATACAGCATGCAGTTCTTTTGAAGGAATGTCACATGTTTGACACGCTACCTAGTAGGCCTGTACCGGTACACAAAATTTTCGGTTTGGTACGTTTTCGATTTTCAAAGCCACGGTTCGTTTTTTTTTTTTTTTTTTTGGTACGAGAAGAAAGAAAACCCCTCAAAATGTCTTTAATACATTTATGAATTTTTGAAAAATTTTCCCCCAATTTTTTGAAAAAATTGAATATAGAAAAACAGGAATGGAATTCTGCTGCTAGAAATCAAATAGAAAATAAAATAAAGTATTAATATTACTAAATATATTTTAAACATTAGTATTGCACTTTTACCTGAAAGGTAGTTTTGAATAAATAACAAAAATCTAATCCCAGTTCTGTCAGTTCACATTCTGCATAAAAATAACAAAAAAATTCCACATGAAGTGCAACATTAACAAGAAGACAAACTGGTATTCTGTTTAAACAAACTGAAGAGCAACATTGACAACAAAAAATTAACCAAATTATTTATTTTATGACAGAGAACAAACTGTTTAGGACACTTTGTGTACGTGCACGTGCACGTGTCGGGTGCGATTTGTCGGCGGGATTTTTTTTTTTGTTTTGGTCGGAGCTGGGGTATTGGGGGTGGGAGGGTCCATAACTAACGTAACAAACGCTGGCGTGAAACGAAAGTGAAACTTTATATACTTTCAACGTCCAATTACGGGTTCTATTCCTCAGTTATACAGTGTGTGTGAGAGAGAGACAGACAGAGCTGGTGTAAGCATTTTAGAACTACCGTAGTTCCTAGGGGCCAAACAACATCCGTCTTATCTCCGTCTCTTTCCTCGTTGTCTTTCACTGGGACCTGAACTGATCCAAACTGGACTGTAATGATGGTGGAGGGTCTTCAGTCTCTTCCTTCCAGGTTCACATCATATTGGGTTTTTTTACCTTATATCAGCTGTTATTTCATATTTCGGGTCAATGTGTGCGTCCTTCAATATGTCCGTGTGGAACTTGCACAGATTTAAAGTTCCGCATCAAACAACGTCTGTCATTTCTTTTTTTTTTTTTTTCTTCTCTTCTCTCTCTTGTATGGGCTCAGCTGGCTGACAGGCAGCTGTCTGTACCGATAAGGCAGCAGCCGACACCAACTGTACTCCCAGTCATCATTGCCCATTTTTCTGACACCTTTGCTTGTGTATCCTCTTTTATTTGGACATTTTACCAGGGAGTATCTCACACTACTTTTTTTTTTTTTCCCCTACTTGTCTTGTCCAGTGTCCTAACAGCGTCATTTCTTTTTCTTTTTCTCATCATACTGTGCCGTTTCGGTACAGCTGTGTACCGAACTGAACAGGTGTGTACCGAAACGGTTCGGTACGTGTACCGTTACAGGCCTACTACCTAGCTTATGAATCTAGCGGTAAGGGGGGGACGGGACGGATGACTGAGGACTCCATATGTTCACTCTATTAAAAACTCTTTAAAACCTGACGTGTCATCTCTGACACACCCTGTGTATATACAGTTTGGATGGCTGTAACTCTTTCACTGTTGATTGAATTGGAAAAATTCCATAACTGGTTCCAGGCACAACAAACCCCGCCCCTTGCACGTATTGTAGCATATTTTAGCATCGACCCAGCTGAGGTCATCATGTGTATGCGTGAGGTGATGTCAGCATATCAACTGCCTCTATATATGTGCCAAATTTGAAGTAAATTGAAACAAAATTGATGTTTTTTTATAGACATTTGAAATTTTACCCATTATATGTAAATAGAAAAAAAAAAAAGATTTTAAAAATTCATAAAAAATTGGAACTTTGACGCACTTTTCCCAAGATGTAATGAGATCTATTCTGGGTCACTGGCAATCTATAAAGACAATTTGGAATGAATTCAACCAATACTTTTGCTGCTCAAGTGTTAACAAACAATAAACAAACAAACATACAAACCAAACCAAAAACAATACCCCTTGCCTCCCTTTCAGATGCGGGGTAATGATTGCTAGATTTTGAAAAATCTGGGGAGAAAAACTGCTCTGGAAAAATAGGTAAATGGAGTCACTCACAGCATATTTTCTAACCTTTTCATTCGTCAAAATTAGAAAAAATGTCCAGGCGGACCATTTAAGCTTAGGGTGTAAAGGGTTAAACAAAAGACTAAAAGACTAAAAATACTAATTTCTTACTTATCAAGATAATAAGTGAGTCTATGAGAAGATAAATTGAAACAGCAGATCCTGAATGATGCTGGTACCAAGGTAATGGGCTGCTAATGATATAACACCAGCAGAATCTACAGACAGAAGTAGTCATTTAAAACACCCTGAGGTATCTGGGTGTGAAAAGTGCTAAAGGGAAGGCTAACCACATTCTGCAGAGTTGATTAGGCCAAAGTTTGAGAGGGAACAGCGTGAAGAGAGAGAGGATAAAGACTTTAAGTCCAATAATTTACACATATCGGTCTACTGTGTTGTCTTTGAGGTTTCCGTTTCCAATCGGCCTGGTGTTTGTTGCAGATCATTGATGTATTTATGAAGGACGGATCTCCCCTTATGCAAAGAAAATATATTTCTCTATATATTGACTGTCAATATATTACTGACTGAAAAATATATTACTGTATAATATATATTTATATTTAAAATATACAGAATAATATATTGTGTCAATATATTTTGTATTATATTACAATATATTGAAAAATACATAAGGAATTGCCGCTTTCCATATATTGAAACATATATGACAATATATTTACTTATATATGTAAATATATGTAATTATATATTTTGTAATACACTTCATAATGTATGTATGCATATATACATACATATATTGTCTAGTTTATTACTAAATATATGTAATTATATATTTAGTAATACACTTCAAAAAATATGCATGTATATATATATATATATATATATATATATATATATATATATATATATATATATATATGTATATATATATATATATGTACATATTTTTCATCCTATGTTGCCAAAATGACTAAGAAGGCATCTTTTTTCAGTGAACACTTTTTTCATGTATATCACAATGCATATTTTCATGAAATATGTTATTATGCATACCAAGTAATGTAAGTGTTGATAAATATCTGCTTTATGTAAACTTGTGTCAATGGAAATAAATTGAGTTTCAATAAAACTATATGTGAAAATATAGGGCAGTTATTGTCTTCATTGCAATATATGTTTTATATGTATTAATATATGATTAAAGCATATATTGCAGTATATTGGAAAATATATGCACTACTTTCCCATATATGGAAATGTATTTTTTAATATAATGCATTATATTTTTCAATATATTGCCATATATTTTTGTTTCATAAGGGTCACATATGCTGTTTGAAGACAATAAGTGAAAGGGCGAAGGACGGAGACCTAGAGTTGACTGTGTACGTGGCAGTAATAAAGAGGTTTTATGTAGAAGGAAATGTACGTGAAATAGGATCTGCCATGGAAAAACATAAACAAGAATCAAGAACAGTTAAGGACAGGGTTCAACCCAGGACTTGGACCTACAGTACACTAGATGATACTTCCATTGAGAGCTAATCAGACTCTGCTTTATAATGTGGCGGAGTGTTTTTGCAGCCTCGCTTTATTTGATCCAAACACCCAGCAGATGTTGGCTGAAGGTAATAACAAGCTTGTACATTGGAATGATGGGAACTCGTGGGGAAGGCAGCTAAGTGGATGTATAAACTGCTGCCAAGTATTTTCACCTTCTTACTAAATGTTAACACATATTTGTTTAATATGTTGCATCAAGGTTGTAATTTCAAGAGAGGAGACATCAGGAGCATCATTACCAGAAAGCCAACGTCACACTGTGGAAAATATCAGCCGCTCTACGTTAACCCTTAAATCCTGACCATATTTTCAGGGGAAAAATGCCTAAAAAGACATACCCAAAGTAAATGAAGAATTACTTATAATAATTATAATAAGGTTCATATGGATGTTCTTGGTGTCTATGGACATTTACAGACCTCACAGAATCTATTCCCATTGTCTAAAATATTGTATCTATTACTATACCTGAGTAAACTGTAACAAACTAAAAGAGAAATTAGAATTTTTTATCCTCGCCTGTTTTTTTTCGGCTGGATTGACGATGATATGCATAAATTAATTGTTCGTGTCGGAGATTTTTAAAAGCGTATATTTCACCCCACAGAGATTAAAAATCATGTTTGAACATTAAAGTTTGCACTAAAATACACTTTTGATGTACTTTTATTAACATTAGGGTCTAAACTTTGAGCAAAAGTTGAAAAAAAAACATTAATTGTCCTGATTTATTATATTTTTATAGTAGATGAATATTAATATAATGTTTTCGGCCCGCAGGTGGGCTGATAGGGCTAAAGGGGTTATAAACCCAAATATCCACCAAAACACCAAAAGCATCTACTGATCTAAACTGTTTCATACCTGTTGATCCATTAATCCTATCAATACATGTCAATAATTGGTGGAAAATACAGTTTGTCATCTTTTCATGGTCATCAGATATGACCCATTTGGACGTTCAGAGGCTCCGTAGTTACCATGGAAACACAGTCATCTTCTACAACATTGACTCACCAGCGACACCCATGGAGTAGAATCGATGACAGTGGATGGAGACACTGGGTTTATGTTCAATTATTGATATATTTTACTAAAAAGTCACTTTTCCATCAGTTATCTCTGTTTTTCATATAATAACCGTCAACTTTAATCTGAGCTTTTATGAACATCTACATGATCAGTGAATTAAATAATGAACAAGTGGTTCCAGGCACAAGAAAGCCCGCCCCTTGCATGTATTGTAGCTTATTTTGGCATCGATCCAGCTGATGTCATCATGTCAGTTGCCTCTACTGTATATATGTTGCAACTTTGAAGTAAATTGAAACAAAATTGATGTTTTTTTATAGACATTTGAAATTTCGCCCATTAAAAGTAAATGGGGGAAGAAAAAAAAAAGATTTTAAAAATGCATAAAAAATTTGAACTTTGACCTACTTTTTCCATAATGTAACCACATCTATCCTGGGTCACTGGCAATCTAGAAACCAAATTTGGTATGAATTCAATCAATAGTTTTGCTGCTACAAACGTGAAATTTCACCCATTATAAGTAAATGGGGGAAAAAAGAGATTTTAAAAATTCATTAAAAATTTTAACTTTGACCTACTTTTCCCAAAATATAATGACATCTAAACTGGGTCACTGGCAATCTATAAACCCAATTTGGTATGAATTCAACCAGTGGTTTTGCTGCGAGAGTGTTAACAAACAAACAAAACCAAAACAATACCCCTTGCCTCCCCTTCAGAGGGCAGGGTAAAAAATACTTGATTTTGACTGAAAAAATCCAAAATACAGGAGGTAGTGTTATAATAAATGGTGCTAAATCACTTAAGAAAGGTTAAATAGACTAAATTTCATTTGGGAACTACCACAAAAGTAGCATCGGCTGTTTATGGGTTAAGTTGCATATTTACTTACTGCCCCATTTTTTAATTTATTTATTTATTTTTTGGCATGATGCTTTCTTTTCCATTTTCTAAACAATTACACACTGAAACACCATTGATTCACCAGTAAAACCCATGGAGTTGGATCAATGACAGTGCATGGAGACACTTGATTTATGTTCAGTTAATGACAGATTTAACTGAAAAAGTCTTTTCCATCAGTTTTCTCTGTTTTTCATATAATTGCCCTCAACTTTAATCTGAGCTTTTATGAACATCTATATGATCAGTACTTAAAATATAGAAAAATACCTGATTTTCAGTGGAAAAATGCAAAATATAGAGAATAATAGTATAATAAATGGTGATAAATCACTTAGGAAATGTTAAATATAGAGAAAATATGTGGGAACTGACTCTTTATGGGTTAACTGTGTTATCTAGTGTCAACTATAACCAAGACTCTTAACATTCAAGTTGTCAGTAGGAGTTAAAAATCAAACTGTGGGATAAAATCCATGAAAATGTCACCATGAATTAATTATTTCGTCTGCAGGAAACACAGCAGCAGAGTATTGAATCAGCAGATGAGGAAACAGGAGCATCTTTGGTTCTTAATTTTCACTGACAGAACTATAGAGACAGATCTGCACTGACTTTATAATTATTATTTTTTACATGACAATGGAAAGCTACTTCCCGCCTGTCTAAAGACGTGATGAATGTCTGAGAATGATAAAAATAAAGCTGAAATTACAGTCATGAAGTAACATATTTCAGCTGGTACATGTTCTTTAACTGATGCAGTGAGGAGCTTCTCATTTCTTAAACAACCATCAGTTAGTAGAGACAATAAAGAATAAAGAAAAAAGGTCATGTGATCAGATGAGTCCAGACTGACCCTGTTCTAGAGTGATGGTCCATCAGGAACAAAATTTAATGCAAGTATGGAGGGAAATAAATGTTGGAATTTTTGCTGAAGGGTTAGGGTTGGAATGGATGTGACTTTTATTTTAGATGTGACTTTTTCTCTTTTTGACCAGGTTATTTAAAAACAAGATAAAAACACTAAAATCTGAGGAAAAAAGTACTCAAAACAAGTGAAATATCGGTCCATGAAGCAAGATAATTTCACTTGAGAAAGATTTCTTAAATTAAGACTTTCAAATCGAGAAATACGCATGACTGTGTCTGTGTGTTTTTATTTTTATTTATTTATTTTTAAAAAATTGTTTGTTTATTTATTTATTTATTTTATCTATTTTATGGTAGTGTGATTGTGTCTGTGTGTTTTTACTTTCTTTACCTATTTATTATGCGAGCGTGATTGTGTATGTGTGTTTTTTTATGTCAGGGATTGTACCTTTTAGGATCGCACTTTTTAATTTCGTTGTACAATGTACAATGACAATAAAGTTCTATTCTATTCTATTCTATTCTATTCTACATTTGTATGAACACTTACAGGGGTCATATTCTGCTAAACCCACTTTTATTAGTCTTTGGTTCATTTATTTGTGTATTTGGATCCTAATAGTTCATACAGTTTGAATTTGAACCCTCCAGGTGCTGCAAAGCTTTTTTTTAGATTCATTTTGGCAAAAATCGAGTGGATTTCTACAACCTGTTTTAATTCCTTCTTAATTTGTTACATTTTATAACTAGTTACGTCACGACATTTGCACATATAAGGTCAAGACTTCCAACGAACATTTCTCCGAGTACGACATAATTGTTTATCAGCAGTAGCAGTTGTAGTAAAATATGTTCGAACTTCGGGCTGATTACCTAAAATGTTCAGCTGTTAGTTGTATTAACGAACTCAAGTGGCTGAACGGGACAGAAAGTATCATCAACAACCTGGAGGGGGCGGGGTCATGTGCATTTAAAGGGCCAGCAACCAAGCAAAGCATTTATAGTTTATGTCGACCACAGGGAAATGTTTTAAAACGTTCCATTAAAAAAAAAAAAAAAGCTAAATATCACTCCTGTAACCCTTTCATGCACAGTGGTTACTACAGTGGACAGTTATTCTGGTCTCTTGTATATTTATAGGTTTTGTTGTTTTACTTGCATATCAACCAACACAGTGAATACTTATGCACCATCCCATAATACACTGCAATTCATACAATTACTTTAACTTTCGTGTTCTTGATAAACCTGATCTGCAGCAACATATTTGAGTGTAAATCAATTGCTAATTGTTATTAGACTGTAGTTAACAGTTGTTTTTTTTTTTTTTTTTTTTTTTTTTTTTTATGTTGTTGTGTTTTGTTGTTTTTTGCATATTATTTGAGTGAGTCAGAACTACTATTATAGTATGTTAAAATGTGAGAAAATATCAGATTAGCAACATTAAAAAAAACATTTATTTCATAGTTTTCACACAGCATGTCAGTAAATACATGTTTCTTTGCTTCAAAAATTAAACACATGGTGTCCAGCTGAGTGGACATTTTTGTAACTCAATGAAAAATAGGTTCATAAAAAAATAAATAAATAAACAAATAAATAAATAAATAAATAAAAAAAAGTCAATCACATTGTCTTTTTAATGCCCAAAGAGGAATAAAAACACTCAGGAAAAAAAAAAAAATCTTGATTAAGGTTCTCATAACTCATGCATGAAAGGGTTAAAATAAGAAATTAACTCTTAAAACAAGATAAATTATCTTACACTTCTAAATCTAAGGTTGTCGTTTTTTTAATCCCTCTGAGAACCAAATAATTTGCAGTGTGAATAAATACATTTTTATCACATAAAATGAGTAAATACCAAAAATCATCTGTCTATAATCACTTATTTTCATACTAACTGACTTTTTAACCCCTTTAGCCCTATCGGCCTGCAGGCGGGCCGATACGGCTAAAAAATTATATTAGGGCTAAAAAATTATATTAATATTCATCTACTATAAAAATATAATAAATCAGGACAATGGATGTTTTTTTTCAACTTTTGCTCAAAGTTTAGACCCTAATGTTAATAAAAGTACATCAAAAGTGTATTTTAGTGCAAACTTTAATGTTCAAACATGATTTTTAATCTCTGTGGGGTGAAATATACACTATTAAAAATTGCCGACACGAGCAATTAATTTATGCATATCATCATCAATCCAGCCGAAAAAAACACAGGCGAGGATAAAAAATTCTAATTTCTCTTTTAGTTTGTTACAGTTTACTCAGGCATAGTAATAGATACAGTATTTTAGACAATAGGAATAAACTCTGTGAGGTCTGTAAATGTCCATAGACACCAAGAACATCCATATGAACCTTATTATTGTGAAGTAATTCTTCATTTACTTTGGGTATGTCTTTTTAGGCGTTTTTCCCCCGAAAATATGGTCAGGGTTAAACAGGTTTTAAGACAATGCAAACCTTGCGCTACAGTCCCGTATTAGAGAAAATCCACATTTGCTTGCAGATTCAAACTTTATTTGAGCATCGCGGTCACAGAAGTGTTTGTGTTGGACTGTTTTTATCCAGCTATCAAACTTGTGTCTTCGCCTAAATTAGTCACACCTGATGTGGATGTGCCTCTTTAATGTAATTCATTACCACCACCTTGGTCTTTGATAAGCTGTATCTAATTTATCTTCAATGAAAATCAGTGATTCATTTCAGAGTAACTAACTGTAATTATGAGCTGATAGTGGTCTCCCCTTGTATAAGGTCACAACATGTTCTTTCATTTCATTAAAAAAAAAAAAAAAAAAAAAACTTTCTGCATTTTCAATTTGCTCAGTGAGGTGATCTTGAGACTTTAGAATATTAGCTTATGTAATATCATGAAGCATGAGCGTGAACTTTTTAAGGCCACTTTTTAATTACCTTGGTTCCTCAGAGTGAGTCTGGCTGAATCCACGTTCTAATTAAATCATTGTGCAGGTATTGAAAGCATGATATGCCTCCCAGCAGAACCAGCTGCACTGGAACAACTAAAGCAGGTACAACTATCAATACCTCCCTCTGTAATCTATGCAGATCTGCGCTCATGACGTTAACGCATTTAACATGTTGTGCAGAAATAGGAGGAAATGCAGGAAAAACTAGTACAGATACATTAGCGAAATTACAAAAAAGAGCTATTAGAACAATTAATAAAGTAGGAACTAATAACACTGGTCAACAACAAATTTATTGTTTCAGTTTTTTGAGCTGATTTAGGATCATTTTGGTGTGCTGAATCCAAAAATCACATTCATTTTGCTCAATCAGGTCAACTTTCTGAACTATGCTACATATTGGCTTTTTAACATTTTTGCTTACATTTATGGGCATTTTCACATCATATGATACAAAATTCTTTCATATTTCTTGCAATAAGATGAAGATTTGACTTTTGTCAATTTATGATTGTTTTTTTTAATATTACAGGTGAATGAAATGGCTTCGACTAGAAGATCTTGCAAAAAATAAGCCTGACGTATTCTGCTACATCTGCAGTGAATACACCATCGTACCTAACAGGAATCCTGTTAGAAAATGATTTTTTTTTTTTGTCTTAAAACCTATTTTGGGTGAGAACTATATAAAAAAAAAAATCAACTGATAAAGTCACAAAAATGTAATCAATTTTGTGAGAAGATCAAATTTTTCCAAATCAAATTAGCAAAAAAAAACCTGACCTGATTGAGAAAAACAGATGTCATTTTCGGATTTAGCGGTGCAAAATGGTCCTAATTCAGTTGAAAAAACCTAGACAACTTGCAAAAAACATTTTTTTGTAACCCAGTGTTATTTATAAATAATTAGTGTAAAATGCAGTTTGTCCCATTTGGACGTTCAGAGGCCTTTTATTTACCATAGAAACACCGTCATCTTCTACAACATTGATTCACCAGATTCAATCAGGTCAACTTTTTGAACTATGCTACATATTGGCTTTTTAACATTTTTGCTTACATTTATGGGCAT
This sequence comes from Sphaeramia orbicularis, assembly GCF_902148855.1. Taxonomy (NCBI): domain Eukaryota; kingdom Metazoa; phylum Chordata; class Actinopteri; order Kurtiformes; family Apogonidae; genus Sphaeramia; species Sphaeramia orbicularis. The sequence goes on from NC_043966.1 coordinate 8,901,307, forward strand.
TTTCACATCATATGATACAAAATTCTTTCCTATTTCTTGCAATAAACGAGTTCTGAAGATGTTACTTTTGCCAATTTATGATTAATGTTTTTTTTTTTTTTTTTTAATATTACAGGTGAATGAAATGGCTTCGACTAGAAGATTTAGCAAAAATAAGCCTGACGTATTCTGCTACATCTGCGGTGAATACACCATTGTACCTAACAGGAATCAAGTCACAAGTTTCATAAAGTGTGCTTACCAATCTTATTTTGGGATTAATTATTATATTTTGGGAGAAGATCAAATTTTTCAAAATCAAATTAGCAAAAAAAAAACCTGAACTGATTGAGAAAAACAGATGTCATTTTTGGATTTAGTGGTGCAAAATGGTCCTAATTCAGTTGAAAAAACCTAGACAACTTGCAAAAAACATTTTTTTGTAACCCAGTGTTATTTATAAATAATTAGTGTAAAATGCAGTTTGTCCCATTTGGACGTTCAGAGGCCTTTTATTTACCATAGAAACACCGTCATCTTCTACAACATTGATTCACCAGATTCAATCAGGTCAACTTTTTGAACTATGCTACATATTGGCTTTTTAACATTTTTGCTTACATTTATGGGCATTTTCACATCATATGATACAAAATTCTTTCCTATTTCTTGCAATAAACGAGTTCTGAAGATGTTACTTTTGCCAATTTATGATTAATGTTTTTTTGTTTTTTTTTAATATTACAGGTGAATGAAATGGCTTCGACTAGAAGATTTAGCAAAAATAAGCCTGACGTATTCTGCTACATCTGCGGTGAATACACCATTGTACCTAACAGGAATCAAGTCACAAGTTTCATAAAGTGTGCTTACCAATCTTATTTTGGGATTAATTATTATATTTTGGGAGAAGATCAAATTTTTCAAAATCAAATTAGCAAAAAAAAAAACCTGAACTGATTGAGAAAAACAGATGTCATTTTTGGATTTAGTGGTGCAAAATGGTCCTAATTCAGTTGAAAAAACCTAGACAACTTGCAAAAAACATTGTTTTGTAACCCAGTGTAATCCAACTAGATCTGCCTTTGCTTTGTTAACACACATTTTCCTCTGTATATTTTTACAATAACACAAAACATCCATACAAACCATTCATATACACTATTTTAGTCAGCTCACACACAATCAGATTTGCATAAATCAATCATTTTTAATATTGAATAGAAGTGAATTGGGATGTTGCATAAGAGTCCACTATGTTGACTGATATGGAACTAAAACAACAAAATCCATGAATATACAAGAGAACAGCTGGAGAAGAACTGTCCACTGGAGTGACCACTGTGCATGAAAGGGTTAAGTGTGATGAGATATTTGGACTAGAAATGAGAAAAATACACTTGGTAAGATTTAGATTTTTTCCAGCGCATTCATTCATTCATTCATTCATTCATTTATGTGCAGAATATGAGGAAGATGCCCGAACAAACCTTTAAAATAATCACCTAAACTCCTATTGGTTCAAGTCATGACTTTTACTGTTCACACTCTTTAATAAATCAGAATATACTGCTGCTAACAAATTGCTTAATGTAAAATTTATATTTGGGAACAACGGCACCACTTCAACAGAATAAATAATTATTTTATTTCACTCAGAGGAAATATCACTTTCACTTCTAGAGGGAAGGAATGTAAAAAAAAAAGTTTTCATATCTTTGCTCCAATTTACAGCTCCATTCATCATTAAACAATTACATAGGCAACAAATTCAATTTCCCTCCTCTCATTTTTCCTTTCATGACCATGTTTCCCAGAAAGGGCAAAAACATAATTACAGCGTGCAGCAACAAGCTAACAAAGAAATATCGACTGCCGGCTCGTAGCAGAACATTGAATTGTGAAGGAGTTTTTGTCGCTAATAATGTTTTTTCCTTAATTATCCCGGAGATGTTTCTCATGACAGCTTTGTGTTGAAAGAGATTTTCATGTATGTACAAAAAGAAGGGAAACGGCTCCCGTTCAGTCACATAAATCCACCTTTGTTTGGGAAGAGAAGCTGTCGTCGCTTGCAGATCAACAGCGATGCAGGCGTGAGCGTCTCTGTACGAACGCCAAATAATTAGAGCATTGTGCGTGTTGTCTTTCACCGGAAGCATGCATTTCATTTAATGTTGCTGAATGCTTGAATGAGTGTAGAAAATGCATAACAGCACATGCATGTCTCCCCCCCCCCCCCTTTTTTTCGCAGCCAGCCACAATTTCTGGACCACGGGTTGGAACTGGAGTCGGCTCACATGGGAGCTCATTTGGCAGCCGGGCCTGTCATCGGGGAGCGTATGAAAGCTAAACCTAATGAAAGCACACACAGCCAAAACCTGCTGGCTAACATCTGCCCAGCTACAACCGGCTCGGCGCTCGCGTCAAAGCACACAGCCCCCTGTTTTTGAGGATTCCTTACTTAAGTTCAAGGTGTATATGATCTTTTTTCATGTGCTGCGCAGGCTTCATCTTCGTGGCCTGTGGGGCTTGGAAATCTATCAAAACGAGGTGTGTAATTTTTGAACTACAGGGAACGCGCTGAGCAAATGATGATTTTTTTAACATTCCAGGGAGATGTATTTCACATTTTCACAGACTGCAGAGATAAATATAAACACCGTCTATCTGCGCGCTACAAAAACGGAAACTTTCAGATAGTGAAAAAAGCTTCTCTATGGGAAGTAACTGGGGATGGGAATTGAGAACTGGTACTTGTAGGGATGGGAATCGATAAGAATTTAGCGAATCCGATTCCATTATCGATTTTGCTTATCGATTCTCATTGGGTGAGGGAATAAAAGAGTACAAACGGGTGTTTTTGCATTAACTGTCTTTTATGTAAATTTACTATTTTCTTTTGTTCAGACAAGGTCTAGTTTTTAGTAGGCCTGTAACGGTACACGTACCGAACCAAACTGTTTCGGTACACACCTGTTCGGTTCGGTACACAGCTGTACCAAAACGGCACAGTATGATGAGAAAAAGAAAAAGGAACAAAAGATGTCGTTCAATGCGGAACTTTAAATCTGCGCAAGTTTCACAAAGACATATGGAAGGACGTGCACAATGACTCAATATATGAAATAGCAGCTGATATAAGGTTAAAAAAAACACAACAAATATGATGTGAACCTGGAAGGAAGAGACTGAAGACCCTCCACCATCAGTCCAGTCCTGTTTGGGATCAGTACGGGTTCAGGTGAAAGACAACAACGAGGAAAGAGACGTTAATAAGACGGATGTTGTTTGGCCCCTAGGAACTACGGTAGTTCTAAAACACTGACACTAGCTCTCTCTCTCTCTCTCTCTCTCTCTCTCTCTCTCTCTCTCTCTCTCTCTCTCTCTCTCTCTCTCTCTCTCTCTCTCTCTCTCTCTCTCTCTCTCACTCACTCACTCACTCACTCACTCACTCACTCACTCACTCACTCACTCACTCACTCACTCACTCACTCACACACACACACACACACACACACACACTGTGTAATAGAGGAATAGAACCCGGGAGTTGGAAGTTGTAAAGGAGGTGAAAGGATGTAAAGTTTCACTTTCGTTTCATGCCAGCGTTTATCTGTACAACTAATTAAAACCCATCCATTGTACACAAACCACCACAGTGAGGCAGTGCTAACCCTCTCCTGTACTGTTTTGTGACTGGGGCCCCCCAAACTAGAGGGATTCCCCCTATGCCAGTGGTTCTTAACCTGGGTTCAATTGAACCCTAGGGGTTCGGTGAGTCAGTCTCAGGGGTTCGGCGGAGGTCAAGACGCACACTCGACTCATTAGTCAGGTGTGTGTGTCGGGCTAGGTCCGTGTATGTAAACAAACGGCTTCGGAGACTCTTTCTCTGATTGACATCCAATATACGCGGTGTATTGTTGTTGCTTATAGCACTACAACACATCTGGAAGTGTTTTTATCTCTTCCACTCGTGTGACGATGAATTATTTTCCACATCGTTGTTATGACTTTTGCTACTTCCTGTTAACCACGGAGGCAGCCATGTGTAGCGTTTGTTTACATTTTCGGTCACCGCACTGGTCAGTTACGGTCGTGACAACTGACGCACCATCACGGATGGAGAAAGAGAGTGGCACTTGCCAAGGTGAAGCCACGCATTTCTGAACTGGTCTCTCAAAGGCAACAGCAGAAGTCCCACTGATTTGCAGTAAATATTCATTATTATTGTAGCCTGATGGAAATTGGGTGATGGGTGTGTGTTAAAATGTTAAAAATGATAAATAGCATAAATGTAATAAGTTCATTATTGGAATACATAAGGTTAAAAATTAAAACCATTTCAGTGTGGTAGTATTAAAAAAAGGTCATGTCTTTGTGAAAAGGTATGTAATTTGTTGTGAGTTCATGCACTGTATTGGTTTTGTTCTTTGAACACAGTGATGTTAATGCACGGTTCATTTTGTGCACCAGTAAAACATATGCCTGTGTCTTGAATTTGAAAAAAAATCACATTTTATTTTTTAATAAAGAAGGGTTCGGTGAATGCGCAATATGAAACTGGTGGGGTTCAGTACCGCCAACAAGGTTAAGAACCACTGCCCTATGCAATGACAAAGGCTATGAGGGTCATGTAGAAGTGACCTCCGCCCTCGTGCAACCCCCATCACACCACCCCCCCTTGCTGTCAGTGGAACTAACGGTCTGTCCACACTGAGCACGGCGGCGGCCATTTTGAAAGAACAGCAATGATGAAGCGCTCCTACCCTTCAGGGTTTGAAAAAAGACAAAAAAGAAAGAAGAAGAGGAAAAACGCCAACGACACGGCGGTAAGTATTAAGTAAAGTATTGTTTTCTCCAAATAGGCTACAACTGTGTGATATGTTTGAAAGTGTGCGAACAAAAATCCTCACATCAGTGACCAAACACACAGATAGATGTTAGCATGAGAGGCAGAGGATTCAGTTCAAGAACTAATCATATACACACAACACAACTGTGTTCTGTTGGAAGAATTTAAGGAGAGAATAAACACAACTTCTCCATCGCCCTTTTCTACTGTTGTACAGCGTTCCAAAACTTCTTTTGAGCTAAATAATTTGGATGTGGAGGACCGAAGTACGACAGCATTAAAAGTATTTAGTCCTGAAAAGCCAAAGCTAAGCCTACTAAAGTGTTTTCACTTACTCTGGACGGTTGTCTGCTCCTGCTGCGGTCACCCACACAACTTTATTCCAAACAAAATCGTCTGCTCCTATGAATCCCATCCAGTTTGGCCAAATAATCCATCCAGTTCCATGTACATTTTCGGTTAGCTAGCAATTTCCGCTGGTGGGTCCTAACAGCAGAATGGTAGTCTGGTTCCTTTTGGTGTTGAACAAATTTGCTTTGCTAAGGGTAACTTCATAAAGTATATGAAGCACCCTTGGATATTCTACTGTTTATTATGAGTTTTGTTGAACCACCTGACATGGGGGGGGGGGGGGGGCTGTAGAAGAAGGGGAGAGAACAAGAGAGAAGAAGGTGGCGAATTTACATATAGATGAAGACAAGGCTGCAGCAGGCTGATCTAACACTCCTTTAACGACACCTTTAGAACCTTTTATGAGGTTTCATCCAATCAAATGTAAAATATTAGTGTATATTTGATGTTAAAAAGTTAATGCAAACAAAGCCATTTGCACCATAGTTTATTAACGAAGAGTATTAAATCAATGTGATATTGATACTGGAATCACTAAATTCTTATCAGTTCCCATCCCTAGTAATACCTCCTTTTCCTGTGAACCGTGTTATTTTTTTTTTTTTTTTAGCGACTTTGTCTTAAGATATTCCAGCTAAAATTGAGCTACATTCAACATGTACAAGAGAAATTAATGATTTGCAGAAGAACATGCTTATTGTCCTTTTTTTGAGAAGGAGTCCACTTGCATGACTTCTCAGTTTAAGAGAGTCTGTCTCAAATAATTGTTTTTGTTGCTTGTAATAAGCATAACTTGCTTAAATGTGCTGTTTTTCCCCATTAGGATTACTACGGTTCAACTTTGAAGAACTCTAGCAAAGCGAAATTTGCTTACCCCGCTGGCAGATTTTTCTCTCTTTTTTTTGGCTTAACACAAGACAATTTGGTTAGATTTAAGAATTTCTGGCTTCTAGGGCTGTTTTTGCAGTGCATCTGACAGTTTTTAATGAGATGGTTTATTCCTACCCTCACTCTGCCATGTGTGCGGTGGTTTTATAACAGAGGGGTGGGTGTTAGGGGGGCAGTTTGTTCGTTTTGTATCTTTGCTGTGTCTTAAATGAGTTTTTAGAAATACTACAAGGCTTCTTGGAGAATCCACAACTGCTGCGTCTGCAACTTTTGTTTTCAGCCTTGGTTCTGCCGGGGCTCGAGGGATGGCAACGTTGGTCTGGTGGTCACATGGTCGATCCACCTCCTGGTCCACAAGAAAATGTCCTGACACTCTAAGATGGATTGCTGTGAAATCTAGTGCAGATATCATTAACCCCTTCAGGGTGAAATGTAATAACTTTGGTCAACATTTTGTCCAAATCATTGGCTTATGACCATGGTATTGACATTCCCATCAACCTCAGCTGTGGACTGCGTTTAGTGCCCATTAGCAAATAGGGGGTATCAGTGCATTTTATCTGGAAAACACAGCTGTAAATGGTCTTATGTACCGCTATAAATTAGGAAACTGTGTTAAATTTGAGGATCCTAGTGGTTTTTCTAATCCAGACATGCAGGTTTTTTCATGAATCTCAGCCTCATTGTAGGTTCTGTAGGTTCCACTGGCGTTACACGCGGAACCTGCCCATTTAAACACATATATATCATGAGTGATTTTGCAACAGCGGTCAGTTTTGTGAAACACTCTGCCTTGCATATTTACTTCAATTCCCAAAATGTACCCGTGAGAGAATAAAGAGATGTTAGAAAAAATATAGTAGCACATCATTTTTGTGTCCTTTTTATAGAGCCCAACCGATTAATCGGCCGGCTGATTATAGCATATCACCAATTAATCAACATCGGCCAATATGTAGCTGATATATTAAAGCTGCAGTATGTAGGATTGTGGCCAAAACTGGTACTGCAATTACATTCAAAATACTGTAGAACGTGGTATCCTCTCCGCCTCACCCCAGGCTAGGGGTTGCCAGATCCCACATGAGCATCTACTACTAGCGTTTCCTCTAATCCTTTCCACCACACCATAAATTTCATACAAAAAAATCATCACCAGACTTATTCTACATAAGTCTAATATATAACAGGCCAGAACAAACGTCCTGCACACTCAAATGAAAGTTTGCGAAGATTCAGGAGATAGAGAAAAGGGAAATGAGCATTAGGTTTCACTTTTACTACAAGCCGCACGATCGCTCTAACCCCCCCACCACCACCACCGAACCACGGACGCCGAACTACCGACACCCCCCGCCCCCCCCCCAACTGAACCACGGACGCCGAACTACCGAACCCGCCCCCTTTCCGGACTACCGATCCCCCCCTACACACACCGCACCACAGACGCTGAACTACCAACCGAACCCCCCACTGAACCATGGACACCGGACTACCGATCCCCCCCGCCCCCCCCGCCCCGAACCACGGACGCCGAGTTACTGATCCCCCCCCCCGTTTGGATAACACACTGCTAAATGAACAGGTCACTTCCACAGAAAACACTGAACTACAAGGAGCTACCATGGCAAGAGACAAGTCCTACAGCGGTACCCGGTCTGTTCACCAGTCCCGGACCGGCAGTCTCTTCACTGGGGCCAGGAGAAGAGACTGCTGCCCGGCCCCGGGACAAGGGACCAGGTGAAGAGGCCGCGACCCCAGCTCTCAGTGGCTCTTACCGGTGGTCAGACTAAGGCAGAGCCGGCGTCGGTCTTCAAATCCTTCTCCTCTTTCAGTCGTCTCCATGTTTCTAAATCATCTCCTATACATCTCCTTGTTTTGTTTCTCACTTTGTCACGATGTATTTGGGAATAATAAGAGTCCTTTTAGGTTTAATAACGTCACACATTTGTGATCAGAAATGTTCCAGCTACAGCCCACTGGGAACTGGCAACCTGGATGCTGAAAGGCTTCTGACTCTGTGATTGGCAGACAGGTGATGGGCGGGGCATCAGACCAAAACACACAATGTCAACATAAACATCATTTCGGGGCTGACACTGAGCTGTTCAACTGCACATATTCTGGCTGGACTACTACTGTCAGTGAGATCAGTATTTGAAATGAACATGATTCCTTAATGTCTGGTGACAGTCAAGGCAATTTTACAATTACTTAGAACATAATTCCTACATACTGCAGCTTTAACTTTTTTTATGTGCGGAAAGTCTGTTGCTCATTGCTCCTGTGTGTGTGTGCTGCCCGGAGAATAAGAGGAACTTTAAAGCGAGTTAGTTTCACTTTCAGTCCTGTTCAGACAATGATGCTATCACCCCCCACACACAATCACATAATCACGGAGCTAAACCCGCTCCGAAAATCACGCCCCCCCCCCCCCCGTCTTATGAAATATTCACCCCCACACACACACTCCCGCCCACCAGCACACTCACAACACATGCACAGACGGAGACACGGAGCAAAAGAATGAAATGGAAGAGCAGCGCCATGTGGTTATATTTTATTTTCAGGCTGAAAATGAGACAACAGCAAGCTGAATAATTTGTAAAAAGACTTTAAAGTACAGATAATTTTGATTAAATTTTTGTAGTTTATGTTTATGTAGTTTATGATCACTACCTGAAAAAAAAAATATTTGTTTTCATTTTTTTTTTCTGGTGATCATTTTGTGCACTTTGTTAATTTAAGTAAAAAAATTCCAGACAGGACAATGTATGGGGAAAAATTGTTTTGTTACTGCTTTATTGTTTCTGGAAAAAAACAAAAAAAAACTAGAAGCACTCGGAGAGCGCAGACCTCCGCCAAGGCTGATCAGTGGCCCCCCCCGTGGGCCCCCCCCATCCCCGATCACCACCAAAATTTAACAATTTCTTCCTTATCCCATTTCCAACAAACCCTGAAAATTTCATCCAAATCTGTCCATAACTTTTTGAGTTATGTTGCACACTAACGGACAGACAAACAAACAGACAAACAAACAAACAAACAAACAAACCCTGGCAAAAACATAACCTCCTTGGCGGAGGTAACAATCTTATTTTGAAAATAGAGTATTGAAAATAGAGTAAAACTTTGCCCTAATTCTGTCCTGGTTTTTAACTATTTAATCATAAAAAATGAAACATCACAAAACACTTCAAAGTTATGAAAACTAATTGAGATTTAGCAATTCGATTATGCATCCACCTTAATTATTGAAACAGTATGAATTGGCATTGATATCGGCGATACTGGCCCTGTATTTACTTGGTATCGGATCGATATCAAAATATGCAGTATCGCACACCACTAGTAATAATGTTGGACCAAAATTATGCAAAACTGAGTGATTCAAGTCAGATACAACAACATCAACCTAAGCCTCCAGAAACTACAGCAAACTAGAGGAAAACTTACTGGTTGGTTTCTTTCTTTTTTTTTTAAGCTTTTGAGTTCATGTTGGGTGAAAGTCGTCACATAAAGCTGAACCTGTTCACATGTAGCGACTGTGTTTTGTATGAGGACAGTGAACTGAAGGACAGTGTGTGCATGTGAGCTGCATCACCAGCTTGTGCTGTTTGCACATTATTTTCCTGCACATGAACCCAAAGGAATAGAAGACAAAGGAGCCAACAGATTGGACATCATGTGATGTTGAATCCAATAATATTTCTGAAGAATGAGTCGGCACGAGTCCATTTTACCTCCTGATTCAACAAGTGTTGCATCTGTTCACCAGGTCTGAACAGAAAAAGCAAAATATTCATGGGTGACTATTTTACACTAGTGATCTTTATTAGTTATATTAAATATTAATTCTTTTTTTTATTATCCTAGTTTAGTAAAGCCCTGAACTTAGATGATTGTTTTTTAGATGTAATCATTATCATTCTGTCAACAGGCACCGACTGATGAATTACAACCAGGATTTTTGTTACCACGGTAACACCTGTATTAAGCAGTGGCTATAACAGACATAGGGATAAAACACAGATCATTACACTGGGTTACAAAAAAATGTTTTTTGCAAGTTGTCTAGGTTTTTTCTTTTTTAAATATTCTTAACAACTTTATCATTTTTCCATTACAATTACATCTTAAGCATATCTTATGCAATTCTTAAACTCGCCCCCCCCACCCAGGTGGCATCCCCACAAATACATCCATATAAATACAGAGACAAACAAAACACCACAAAAAAAAAAAAAAAATTATGTTGATCATTTTGGTCATATCGCCAACATTCTGGACCTCTTGCATAAGGAAAAAAAAAAAAAAAAGTCCCAGCAGTCAGACTGTGGGCACTGAGAAGACTGAGATGGCAGTAAAAGAGTGAAGAAGAAAGAAAAATGCATTAAGTAAAAAAAAGGAATCAGGAAAAAGGCAAGTTCTTGATATGAATTATAAACTGTGACCAGGTTCTATCATATTTATCCTCCAACCTGCAGACTGTATACCTAATTTTTTCCAGGTCCAATCCCAACATCACCTCTTTAATCCAATGAATTAGGACCATTTTGCACCGCTAAATCCAAAAATGACATCTGTTTTTCTCAATCAGGTCAGGTTTTTTTTTTTTGCTAATTTGATTTTGAAAAATTTGATCTTCTCACAAAATATAATAATTAATACCAAAATAAGATTGGTAAGCACACTTTATGAAACTTGTGACTTGATTCCTGTTAGGTACAATGGTGTATTCACTGCAGATGTAGCAGAATACGTCAGGCTTATTTTTGCAAGATCTTCTAGTCGAAGCCATTTCATTCACCTGTAATATTAAAAATAAAAAAACATTTATCATAAATTGGAAAAAGTCAAATCTTCAGAACTCGTTTATTGCAAGAAATATGAAAGAATTTTGTATCATATGATGTGAAAGTGCCCAAAATGTTAAAAAGCCAATATGTAGCATAGTTCAGAAAGTTGACCCGATTGAGCAAAATTAATGTGATTTTTGGATTCAGCACACCAAAATGATCCTAAATCAGCTCAAAAAACTTAAACAATAAATTTGTTGTTGACCAGTGTTATAAATACTCAAACATCCACTGGTGACCACAAGCATCTACTGATCTAAAATGTTGAATATCTTCTGAACCATTAAACATATCAATACATGTAAATAATTGGTGTAAAATGCAGCTTATCGTCTTTTCATGGTCATCATATATGACCCATTTGGATGTTCAGAGGCTCCGTAGTTACCATGGAAACACCATCATCTTCTACAACATTGATTCACCAGTAAAACCCATGGAGTTAGATCAATGACAGTGGATGGAGACACTTGTTTGGCATTCAAAAAGTCACATTTTCTTCCGTTTTCTCTGTTTTTGATTTAATAACCATCAACTTTAATCTGAAGTTTTATGAACATCTGCATGGTCAGTAAATTAACCCTTTCATGTATAGTGGTCACTCCAGTGGACCTGTGGACCAGTGGACACCTGATTGAGCAAAATTAATGTGATTTTTGGATTCAGCACACCAAAATTATCCTAAATCAGCTCCAAAAACTTAATAAATTTGCTGTTGACCAGTGTTATATATGGTTTGACAATATTTTGGTACAAGGAGAAGAGCGGACTGTTGACCTTGGAGGGGGTCTGTGCTCTGTACACAGGCTCCGTTTGTTCAGTATATATTGAGTCAACTTATTACATCCACAACACCGGGTCTTTTCCAGTAGAGAGCACATTTCATAAAGGTCTCCTAAAGCACAGGTTATTGTGTTTGTATTGGGCTCAATCCCAACTCACCCCTTAGCCCTCCCCCTTACCTCTACCCCTACCCCTACCCCTACCCCTACCCCTCGGCCCTTGCACTTGGCACTACCACTTGAAACAGAGTAGCAAGGGATTGGGGTTGAAACATTCTCCTATAAAATGAGACAACAAAAATCTTAAATTAAGCCAAAAAAAACATCTCAAATTTAGCAAAAAAATCTTGAATTAAGTTAAAAAAAAAAAAAAAAAAAAAACTTCAATTAAGTAAAAAAAAATCTTGAATTAAGCCCAAAAAAAAAAATCTTCAATTAAGTAAAAAAAAATCTTCAATTCAGCCAAAAAAATCTTCAATTAAGTAAAAAAACATCTTCAATTAGGCCAAAAAAACATCTCAAATTTAGCAAAAAAATCTTGAATTAAGTTAAAAAATCTTCAATTAAGTAAAAAAAAAATCTTAAATTAAGCCAAAAAAATCTTCAATTAAGTAAAAAAAATCTTCAATTCAACCAAAAAAATCTTCAATTAAGTAAAAAAATCTTCAATTAAGCCAAAAAACATCTCAAATTTCGCAAAAAAAATCTTGAATTAAGTTAAAAAAAAATTAAAAATCTTCAATTAAGTAAAAAAAAAAATCTTCAATTAAGCCAAAAAAAAAATCTTCAACTAAGTAAAAAAAAAAATCTTCAATTCAGCCAAAAAAATCTTCAATTCAGCCAAAAAAATCTTCAATTAACTAAAAAAAAAATCTTCAATTAGGCCAAAAAAACATCTCAAATTTAGCAAAAAAAATCTTGAATTAAGTTAAAAAAAACATAAATCTTCAATTAAGTAAAAAAAAAAAAAAAAAAAATCTTGAATTAAGCCAAAAAAATCTTCAATTAAGTAAAAAAATCTTCAATTCAACCAAAAAAATCTTCAATTAAGTAAAAAAAATCTTAAATTAAGCCAAAAAACATGTCAAATTTAGCAAAAAAAACTTGAATTAAGTTAAAAAAAAAAAAAAAAAATCTTCAATTCAGCCAAAAAAAAATCTTCAATTAAGTAAAAAAAAAAAAATCTTCAATTAGGCCAAAAAAACATCTCAAATTTAGCAAAAAAAAATCTTGAATTAAGTTTTTTAAAAAAAATCTTCAATTAAGTAAAAAAAAATCTTGAATTAAGCCAAAAAAATCTTCAATTAAGTAAAAAAAACTTAAATTAAGCCAAAAACATCTCAAATTTAGCAAAAAAAATCTTGAAGTAAAAAAAAAAAAATCTTCAATTAAGTAAAAAAAAATCTTGAATTAAGCCAAAAAGAAAATCTTCAATTGAGTAAAAAAAATCTTGAA